>NW_027464792.1:187500-281780 GCF_043290135.1 Rhipicephalus microplus
CATGAACAAGCCAAATACTGCGTGTTCTACAGTTACAAGTGCGAAACTGCTATATTGTGATATTCTCGTTAAAGCGCATGCAAGCATCGTGAAACCTTAAAGAACAATGTCATTTAGCGAGATACAGCGTTCTGTACTGCAATAAGTTGGTGAAAAACTGTGAGGTTATGCAAATATCATAATTGTGAACGAAACAGTGTAATAGAGCGTTTTTCAATACAAGTACGAATGTTAGGTTAGGTTAAGATATGAACCGTCGTAAAACCGCACTAAACAATGTCACTTAGTGAGATGCAGTGTTTTTCACCATTACAAGTCGGGAACTGCGATATCTAATGTGAAAGCGCTTGCAAACGTCGTTAGGTTAGGTTAGGTTAGGTTAGGTTAGGTTAGGTTACGTTAGGTTAGGTTTGGTTAGGTTAGGTTAGGTTAGGTTAGGTTAGGTTATGTTAGGCTAGGTTGGGTTAGGTTAGGTTAGGTTACGTTAGGTTAAGGTATGAACCGTCGTAAAACCGCAATAAACAATGTCACTTAGTGAGATGCAGTGTTTTTCACCTTTACAAGTTGGGAACTGCGATATCTAATGTGAAAGCGCTTGAAACCGTCGTAATGTTGCAGAAAGCAATGTAAAGTAGCGAGTAAAACGTTTTCTAACGATAGAAGTGCGAAACTTAGGTTATGTTAGTTTAAGCTAGGTAGCGTCGTGAAACCACCAAAAACGACGTCATCTAACGAGATAGTGTTGTTTTATTGCGAGTACGAAACTGCGATAGGTAAAATGTTGTGAAAGCACACAAAACGGCATGAACAAGCCAAATACTGCGTGTTGTACCGTTACAAGTGCGAAACTGCTATGTTTTGACATTCTCGGTAAAGCGCATGCAAGTATCGTGAAACCTTAAAGAACGATGTCATTTAGCGAGATACAGCGTTCTGTACTGTAATAAGTTGGTGAGAAACTGTGAGGTCAAGCAAATATCGTAATTGTGAACGAAACAGTGTAATTGAGCGTCTTTAGATACAAGTGCGAATGTTAGGTTAGGTTGACATATCAACCGTCGTAAAACCGCATTAAACAATGTCACTTAGTGAGATGTAGTGTTTTTCAACATTACAAGTCGGGAACTACGATATCTAATGTGAAAGCGCATGAAACCGTCGTAATCTTGTAGAAAACATTGTAAAGTTGCCAGTAAAACGTTTTCTAACGATAGAAGTGCGAAGGTTAGGTTAGGTTAGGTTTGTTTAAGCTAGGTAGCGTCGTGAAACTACCAAAAACGACGTCATCTAACGAGATAATGTTGTTTTATAGCGAGTATTAAACTGCGATAGGTGAAATGTTGTGAAAGCACACAAAACGGCATGAACAAGCCAAATACTGCGTGTTCTACCGTTACAAGTGCGAAACTGCTATATTGTGATATTCTCGTTAAAGCGCATGCAAGCATCGTGAAACCTTAAAGAAATATGTCATTTAGCGAGATACAACGTTCTGTACTGCAATAAGTTGGTGAAAAACTGTGAGATTATGCAAATATCGTAATTGTGAACAAAACAGTGTAATAAAGTGTTTTTAGATACAAGTGCGAATGTTAGGTTAGGTTAAGATATGAACCGTCGTAAAACCGCATTAAACAATGTCAATTAGTGAGATGCAGTGTTTTTCACCATTAAAAGTCGGGAACTGCGATATCTAATGTGAAAGCGCTTGCAACCGTCGTTAGGTTAGGTTAGGTTTTGTTAGGTTAGGTTAGGTTAGGTTAGATTAGGTTAGGTTTGGTTAGGTTAGGTTAGGTTAGGTTAGGTTAGGGATGTTATGTAAGGTTTGGTTAGGTTAGGTTAGGTTAGGTTGGGTTAGGTAAGGTTAGGTTAGGTTAAGATATGAACCGCGCTAAAACCGCATTAAACAATGTCACTTAGTGAGATGCTGTGTTTTTCACCATTACAAGTCGGGAACTGCGATATCTAATGTGAAAGCGCATGAAACCGTCGTAATCTTGCAGAAAACATTGTAAAGTAGCGAATAAAACGTTTTCTAACGATAGAAGTGCGAAGGTTCGGTTAGTTTGAGCTAGGTAGCGTCGTGAAGCCACCAAAAACGATGTCATCTAACGAGATAGTGTTGTTTTATTGCGAGTACGAAACTGCGATAGGTGAAATATTGGGAAAGCACACAAAATGGCATGAACTAGCCAGATACTGCGTCTTGTGCCGTTACAAGTGCGAAACTGCTTTATTGTGATATTCTCGTTAAAGCGCATGCAAGTATCGTGAAACCTTAAAGAACGATGTCATTTAGCGAGATACAGCGTTCTGTACTGTAATAAGTTGGTGAGAAACTGTGAGGTCAAGCAAATATCGTAATTGTGAACGAAACAGTGTAATTGAGCGTATTTAGATACAAGTGCGAATGTTAGGTTAGGTTAAGATATGAACCGTCGTAAAACCGCATTAAACAATGTCAATTAGTGAGATGCAGTGTTTTTCACCATTAAAAGTGGGGAACTGCGATATCTAATGTGAAAGCGCTTGCAACCGTCGTTAGGTTAGGTTAGGTTAGGTTAGGTTAGGTTTGGTTAGGTTAGGTTAGGTTAGGTTAGATTAGGTTAGGTTGGGTTGAGTTGGGTTAGGTTAGGTTAGGTTAGGTTGGGTTAGGTTAGGTTAGGTTAGGTTACGTTAGGTTAGGTTAGGTTAGGTTACGTTAGGTTAGGTTAGGTTAGGTAAAGATAATTTGGTTAGGTTAGGTAAGGTTAGGTTAGGTTAGGTTAGGTTGGGTTGGGTGTTGTTGGGTTGGGTTGGGTTGGGTTAGGTTGGGTTAGGTTAGGTTAGGTTACGTTAGGTTAGGTTAGGTTACGTTAGGTTATGTTAGGTTAGGTTAGGTTAGGTTACGTTAGGTTAGGTTAGGTCAGGTAAGGTTAGGTTACGTTAGAATAGGTTAGGTTAGGTTAGGTTACGTTAGGTTAGGTTAAGTTAGGTTAGGTTAGGTTTGGTTAGGTTAGGTTAGGTTAGCTTTGGTTAGGTTAGGTTGGGTTGGGTTGGGTTGGGTTAGGTTGGGTTAGGTTAGGTTAGGTTAGGTTGGGTTAGGTTAGTTTAGGTTAGGTTAGGTTAGGTTAGGTTGGGTTGGGTTGGTTAGGTTAGGTTAGGTTAGGTAAGGTTAGGTTAGGTTAGGTTAGGTTAGGTTACGTTAGGTTAAGGTATGAACCGTCGTAAAACCGCATTAAACGATGTCACTTAGTGAGATGCAGTGTTTTTCACCTTTACAAGTTGGGAACTGTGATATCTAATGTGAAAGCGCTTGAAACCGTCGTAATGTTGTAGAAAGCAATGTAAAGTAGCGAGTAAAACGTTTTCTAACGATAGAAGTGCGAAGGTTATGTTAGGTTGAGTTATGTTAGTTTAAGCTAGGTAGCGTCGTGAAACTACCAAAAACAACGTCATCTAACGAGATAGTGTTGTTTTATTGCGAGTACGAAACTGCGATAGGTGAAATGTTGTGAAAGCACACAAAACGCAATGAACAAGCCAAATACTGCGTGTTGTACCGTTACAAGTGCGAAACTGCTATGTTGTGATATTCTCGTTGAAGCGCATGCAAGCATCGTGAAATCTTAAAGAACGATGTCATTTAGCGAGATACAGCGTTCTGTACTGCAATAAGTTGGTGAAAAACTGTGAGGTTATGCAAATATCCTAATTGTGAACGAAACAGTGTAATAGAGCGTTTTTAATACAAGTGCGAATGTTAGGTTAGGTTAAGATATGAACCGTCGTAAAACCGCATTAAACAATGTCACTTAGTGAGATGCCGTGTTTTTCACCATTACAAGTCGGGAACTGCGATATCTAATGTGAAAGCGCTTGAAAACGTCGTTAGGTTAGGTTAGGTTAGGTTAGGTTTGGTTAGGTTAGGTTAGGTTAGGTCAGCTTAGGGTATGTTAGGTAAGGTTTGGTTAGGGTAGGTTAGGTTAGGTTGGGTTAGGTAAGGTTAGGTTAGGTTGATATGAACCGCGCTAAAACCGCATTAAACAATGTCACTTAGTGAGATGCTGTGTTTTTCACCATTACAAGTCGGGAACTTCGATATCTAATGTGAAAGCGCATGAAACCGTCGTAATCTTGTAGAAAACATTGTAAAGTAGCGAATAAAACGTTTTCTAACGATAGAAGTGCGAAGGTTCGGTTAGTTTGAGCTAGGTAGCGTCGTGAAACCACCAAAAACGATGTCATCTAACGAGATAGTGTTGTTTTATTGCGAGTACGAAACTGCGATAGGTGAAATATTGGGAAAGCACACAAAATGGCATGAACTAGCCAGATACTGCGTCTTGTGCCGTTACAAGTGCGAAACTGCTTTATTGTGATATTCTCGTTAAAGCGCATGCAAGTATCTTGAAACCTTAAAGAACGATGTCATTTAGCGAGATACAGCGTTCTGTACTGTAATAAGTTGGTGAGAAACTGTGAGGTCAAGCAAATATCGTAATTGTGAACGAAACAGTGTAATTGAGCGTATCTAGATACAAGTGCGAATGTTAGGTTAGGTTGAGATATCAACCGTCGTAAAACCGCATTAAACAATGTCACTTAGTGAGATGTAGTGTTTTTCAACATTACAAGTCGGGAACTACGATATCTAATGTGAAAGCGCATGAAACCGTCGTAATCTTGTAGAAAACATTGTAAAGTTGCGAGTAAAACGTTTTCTAACGATAGAAGTGCGAAGGTTAGCTTGAGTTATGTTAGTTTAAGCTATGTCGCGTCGTGAGACCACCAAAAAGGACGTCATCTAACGAGATAGTGTTGTTTTATTGCATGTACGAAACTGCAATAGGTGAAATGTTGTGAAAGTACACAAAACGGCATGAACAAGCCAAATACTGCGTGTTCTACAGTTACAAGTGCGAAACTGCTATATTGTGATATTCTCGTTAAAGCGCATGAAAGCATCGTGAAACCTTAAAGAACAATGTCATTTAGCGAGATACAGCGTTCTGTACTGCAATAAGTTGGTGAAAAACTGTGAGGTTATGCAAATATCATAATTGTGAACGAAACAGTGTAATAGAGCGTTTTTCAATACAAGTACGAATGTTAGGTTAGGTTAAGATATGAACCGTCGTAAAACCGCACTAAACAATGTCACTTAGTGAGATGCAGTGTTTTTCACCATTACAAGTCGGGAACTGCGATATCTAATGTGAAAGCGCTTGCAAACGTCGTTAGGTTAGGTTAGGTTAGGTTAGGTTAGGTTAGGTTACGTTAGGTTAGGTTTGGTTAGGTTAGGTTAGGTTAGGTTAGGTTATGTTAGGCTAGGTTGGGTTAGGTTAGGTTAGGTTACGTTAGGTTAAGGTATGAACCGTCGTAAAACCGCAATAAACAATGTCACTTAGTGAGATGCAGTGTTTTTCACCTTTACAAGTTGGGAACTGCGATATCTAATGTGAAAGCGCTTGAAACCGTCGTAATGTTGCAGAAAGCAATGTGAAGTAGCGAGTAAAACGTTTTCTAACGATAGAAGTGCGAAACTTAGGTTATGTTAGTTTAAGCTAGGTAGCGTCGTGAAACCACCAAAAACGACGTCATCTAACGAGATAGTGTTGTTTTATTGCGAGTACGAAACTGCGATAGGTAAAATGTTGTGAAAGCACACAAAACGGCATGAACAAGCCAAATACTGCGTGTTGTACCGTTACAAGTGCGAAACTGCTATGTTTTGACATTCTCGGTAAAGCGCATGCAAGTATCGTGAAACCTTAAAGAACGATGTCATTTAGCGAGATACAGCGTTCTGTACTGTAATAAGTTGGTGAGAAACTGTGAGGTCAAGCAAATATCGTAATTGTGAACGAAACAGTGTAATTGAGCGTCTTTAGATACAAGTGCGAATGTTAGGTTAGGTTGACATATCAACCGTCGTAAAACCGCATTAAACAATGTCACTTAGTGAGATGTAGTGTTTTTCAACATTACAAGTCGGGAACTACGATATCTAATGTGAAAGCGCATGAAACCGTCGTAATCTTGTAGAAAACATTGTAAAGTTGCCAGTAAAACGTTTTCTAACGATAGAAGTGCGAAGGTTAGGTTAGGTTAGGTTTGTTTAAGCTAGGTAGCGTCGTGAAACTACCAAAAACGACGTCATCTAACGAGATAGTGTTGTTTTATAGCGAGTATTAAACTGCGATAGGTGAAATGTTGTGAAAGCACACAAAACGGCATGAACAAGCCAAATACTGCGTGTTCTACCGTTACAAGTGCGAAACTGCTATATTGTGATATTCTCGTTAAAGCGCATGCAAGCATCGTGAAACCTTAAAGAAATATGTCATTTAGCGAGATACAACGTTCTGTACTGCAATAAGTTGGTGAAAAACTGTGAGATTATGCAAATATCGTAATTGTGAACAAAACAGTGTAATAAAGTGTTTTTAGATACAAGTGCGAATGTTAGGTTAGGTTAAGATATGAACCGTCGTAAAACCGCATTAAACAATGTCAATTAGTGAGATGCAGTGTTTTTCACCATTAAAAGTCGGGAACTGCGATATCTAATGTGAAAGCGCTTGCAACCGTCGTTAGGTTAGGTTAGGTTTTGTTAGGTTAGGTTAGGTTAGGTTAGATTAGGTTAGGTTTGGTTAGGTTAGGTTAGGTTAGGTTAGGTTAGGGATGTTATGTAAGGTTTGGTTAGGTTAGGTTAGGTTAGGTTGGGTTAGGTAAGGTTAGGTTAGGTTAAGATATGAACCGCGCTAAAACCGCATTAAACAATGTCACTTAGTGAGATGCTGTGTTTTTCACCATTACAAGTCGGGAACTGCGATATCTAATGTGAAAGCGCATGAAACCGTCGTAATCTTGCAGAAAACATTGTAAAGTAGCGAATAAAACGTTTTCTAACGATAGAAGTGCGAAGGTTCGGTTAGTTTGAGCTAGGTAGCGTCGTGAAGCCACCAAAAACGATGTCATCTAACGAGATAGTGTTGTTTTATTGCGAGTACGAAACTGCGATAGGTGAAATATTGGGAAAGCACACAAAATGGCATGAACTAGCCAGATACTGCGTCTTGTGCCGTTACAAGTGCGAAACTGCTTTATTGTGATATTCTCGTTAAAGCGCATGCAAGTATCGTGAAACCTTAAAGAACGATGTCATTTAGCGAGATACAGCGTTCTGTACTGTAATAAGTTGGTGAGAAACTGTGAGGTCAAGCAAATATCGTAATTGTGAACGAAACAGTGTAATTGAGCGTATTTAGATACAAGTGCGAATGTTAGGTTAGGTTAAGATATGAACCGTCGTAAAACCGCATTAAACAATGTCAATTAGTGAGATGCAGTGTTTTTCACCATTAAAAGTGGGGAACTGCGATATCTAATGTGAAAGCGCTTGCAACCGTCGTTAGGTTAGGTTAGGTTAGGTTAGGTTAGGTTAGGTTTGGTTAGGTTAGGTTAGATTAGGTTAGGTTGGGTTGAGTTGGGTTAGGTTAGGTTAGGTTAGGTTAGGTTGGGTTAGGTTAGGTTAGGTTAGGTTACGTTAGGTTAGGTTAGGTTAGGTTACGTTAGGTTAGGTTAGGTTAGGTAAGGATAATTTGGTTAGGTTAGGTAAGGTTAGGTTAGGTTAGGTTGGGTTGGGTGTTGTTGGGTTGGGTTAGGTTAGGTTACGTTAGGTTAGGTTAGGTATGGTTACGTTAGGTTATGTTAGGTTAGGTTAGGTTACGTTAGGTTAGGTTAGGTCAGGTAAGGTTAGGTTACGTTAGAATAGGTTAGGTTAGGTTAGGTTACGTTAGGTTAGGTTAAGTTAGGTTAGGTTAGGTTTGGTTAGGTTTGGTTAAGGTATGAACCGTCGTAAAACCGCAATAAACAATGTCACTTAGTGAGATGCAGTGTTTTTCACCTTTACAAGTTGGGAACTGCGATATCTAATGTGAAAGCGCTTGAAACCGTCGTAATGTTGCAGAAAGCAATGTGAAGTAGCGAGTAAAACGTTTTCTAACGATAGAAGTGCGAAACTTAGGTTATGTTAGTTTAAGCTAGGTAGCGTCGTGAAACCACCAAAAACGACGTCATCTAACGAGATAGTGTTGTTTTATTGCGAGTACGAAACTGCGATAGGTAAAATGTTGTGAAAGCACACAAAACGGCATGAACAAGCCAAATACTGCGTGTTGTACCGTTACAAGTGCGAAACTGCTATGTTTTGACATTCTCGGTAAAGCGCATGCAAGTATCGTGAAACCTTAAAGAACGATGTCATTTAGCGAGATACAGCGTTCTGTACTGTAATAAGTTGGTGAGAAACTGTGAGGTCAAGCAAATATCGTAATTGTGAACGAAACAGTGTAATTGAGCGTCTTTAGATACAAGTGCGAATGTTAGGTTAGGTTGACATATCAACCGTCGTAAAACCGCATTAAACAATGTCACTTAGTGAGATGTAGTGTTTTTCAACATTACAAGTCGGGAACTACGATATCTAATGTGAAAGCGCATGAAACCGTCGTAATCTTGTAGAAAACATTGTAAAGTTGCCAGTAAAACGTTTTCTAACGATAGAAGTGCGAAGGTTAGGTTAGGTTAGGTTTGTTTAAGCTAGGTAGCGTCGTGAAACTACCAAAAACGACGTCATCTAACGAGATAGTGTTGTTTTATAGCGAGTATTAAACTGCGATAGGTGAAATGTTGTGAAAGCACACAAAACGGCATGAACAAGCCAAATACTGCGTGTTCTACCGTTACAAGTGCGAAACTGCTATATTGTGATATTCTCGTTAAAGCGCATGCAAGCATCGTGAAACCTTAAAGAAATATGTCATTTAGCGAGATACAACGTTCTGTACTGCAATAAGTTGGTGAAAAACTGTGAGATTATGCAAATATCGTAATTGTGAACAAAACAGTGTAATAAAGTGTTTTTAGATACAAGTGCGAATGTTAGGTTAGGTTAAGATATGAACCGTCGTAAAACCGCATTAAACAATGTCAATTAGTGAGATGCAGTGTTTTTCACCATTAAAAGTCGGGAACTGCGATATCTAATGTGAAAGCGCTTGCAACCGTCGTTAGGTTAGGTTAGGTTTTGTTAGGTTAGGTTAGGTTAGGTTAGATTAGGTTAGGTTTGGTTAGGTTAGGTTAGGTTAGGTTAGGTTAGGGATGTTATGTAAGGTTTGGTTAGGTTAGGTTAGGTTAGGTTGGGTTAGGTAAGGTTAGGTTAGGTTAAGATATGAACCGCGCTAAAACCGCATTAAACAATGTCACTTAGTGAGATGCTGTGTTTTTCACCATTACAAGTCGGGAACTGCGATATCTAATGTGAAAGCGCATGAAACCGTCGTAATCTTGCAGAAAACATTGTAAAGTAGCGAATAAAACGTTTTCTAACGATAGAAGTGCGAAGGTTCGGTTAGTTTGAGCTAGGTAGCGTCGTGAAGCCACCAAAAACGATGTCATCTAACGAGATAGTGTTGTTTTATTGCGAGTACGAAACTGCGATAGGTGAAATATTGGGAAAGCACACAAAATGGCATGAACTAGCCAGATACTGCGTCTTGTGCCGTTACAAGTGCGAAACTGCTTTATTGTGATATTCTCGTTAAAGCGCATGCAAGTATCGTGAAACCTTAAAGAACGATGTCATTTAGCGAGATACAGCGTTCTGTACTGTAATAAGTTGGTGAGAAACTGTGAGGTCAAGCAAATATCGTAATTGTGAACGAAACAGTGTAATTGAGCGTATTTAGATACAAGTGCGAATGTTAGGTTAGGTTAAGATATGAACCGTCGTAAAACCGCATTAAACAATGTCAATTAGTGAGATGCAGTGTTTTTCACCATTAAAAGTGGGGAACTGCGATATCTAATGTGAAAGCGCTTGCAACCGTCGTTAGGTTAGGTTAGGTTAGGTTAGGTTAGGTTTGGTTAGGTTAGGTTAGATTAGGTTAGGTTGGGTTGAGTTGGGTTAGGTTAGGTTAGGTTAGGTTAGGTTGGGTTAGGTTAGGTTAGGTTAGGTTACGTTAGGTTAGGTTAGGTTAGGTTACGTTAGGTTAGGTTAGGTTAGGTAAGGATAATTTGGTTAGGTTAGGTAAGGTTAGGTTAGGTTAGGTTGGGTTGGGTGTTGTTGGGTTGGGTTAGGTTAGGTTACGTTAGGTTAGGTTAGGTATGGTTACGTTAGGTTATGTTAGGTTAGGTTAGGTTACGTTAGGTTAGGTTAGGTCAGGTAAGGTTAGGTTACGTTAGAATAGGTTAGGTTAGGTTAGGTTACGTTAGGTTAGGTTAAGTTAGGTTAGGTTAGGTTTGGTTAGGTTTGGTTAGGTTAGCTTAGGTTAGGTTAGGTTGGGTTGGGTTGGGTTGGGTTAGGTTAGGTTAGGTTAGGTTAGGTTGGGTTAGGTAGTTTAGGTTAGGTTAGGTTAGGTTAGGTTGGGTTGGGTTGGGTTAGGTTAGGTTAGGTTAGGTTTGGTAAGGTTAGGTTAGGTTAGGTTACGTTAGGTTAAGGTATGAACCGTCGTAAAACCGCATTAAACAATGTCACTTAGTGAGATGCAGTGTTTTTCACCTTTACAAGTTGGGAACTGTGATATCTAATGTGAAAGCGCTTGAAACCGTCGTAATGTTGTAGAAAGCAATGTAAAGTAGCGAGCAAAACGTTTTCTAACGATAGAAGTGCGAAGGTTATGTTAGGTTGAGTTATGTTAGTTTAAGCTAGGTAGCGTCGTGAAACTACCAAAAACAACGTCATCTAACGAGATAGTGTTGTTTTATTGCGAGTACGAAACTGCGATAGGTGAAATGTTGTGAAAGCACACAAAACGGCATGAACAAGCCAAATACTGCGTGTTGTACCGTTACAAGTGCGAAACTGCTATGTTGTGATATTCTCGTTAAAGCGCATGCAAGCATCGTGAAACCTTAAAGAACGATGTCATTTAGCGAGATACAGCGTTCTGTACTGCAATAAGTTGGTGAAAAACTGTGAGGTTATGCAAATATCCTAATTGTGAACGAAACAGTGTAATAGAGCGTTTTTTAATGCAAGTGCGAATGTTAGGTTAGGTTAAGATATGAACCGTCGTAAAACCGCATTAAACAATGTCACTTAGTGAAATGCAGTGTTTTTCACCATTACAAGTCGGGAACTGCGATATCTAATGTGAAAGCGCTTGCAAACGTCGTTAGGTTAGGTTAGGTTAGGTTAGGTTAGGTTAGGTTACGTTAGGTTAGGTTAGGTTAGGTTTGGTTAGGTTAGGTTAGGTTAGGTTAGGGATGTTAGGTAAGGTTTGGTTAGGTTAGGTTAGGTTAGGTTGGGTTAGGTAAGGTTAGGTTAGGTTAAGTTATGAACCGCGCTAAAACCGCATTATACAATGTCACTTAGTGAGATGCTGTGTTTTTCACCATTACAAGTCGGGAACTGCGATATCTAATGTGAAAGCGCATGAAACCGTCGTAATCTTGCAGAAAACATTGTAAAGTAGCGAATAAAACGTTTTCTAACGATAGAAGTGCGAAGGTTCGGTTAGTTTGAGCTAGGTAGCGTCGTGAAGCCACCAAAAACGATGTCATCTAACGAGATAGTGTTGTTTTATTGCGAGTACGAAACTGCGATAGGTGAAATATTGGGAAAGCACACAAAATGGCATGAACTAGCCAAATACTGCGTCTTGTGCCGTTACAAGTGCGAAACTGCTTTATTGTGATATTCTCGTTAAAGCGCATGCAAGTATCGTGAAACCTTAAAGAACGATGTCATTTAGCGAGATACAGCGTTCTGTACTGTAATAAGTTGGTGAGAAACTGTGAGGTCAAGCAAATATCGTAATTGTGAACGAAACAGTGTAATTGAGCGTATTTAGATACAAGTGCGAATGTTAGGTTAGGTTGAGATATCAACCGTCGTAAAACCGCATTAAACAATGTCACTTAGTGAGATGTAGTGTTTTTCAACATTACAAGTCGGGAACTACGATATCTAATGTGAAAGCGCATAAAACCGTCGTAATCTTGTAGAAAACATTGTAAAGTTGCGAGTAAAACGTTTTCTAACGATAGAAGTGCGAAGGTTAGCTTGAGTTATGTTAGTTTAAGCTATGTAGCGTCGTGAGACCACCAAAAAGGACGTCATCTAACGAGATAGTGTTGTTTTATTGCGAGTACGAAACTGCGATAGGTGAAATATTGGGAAAGCACACAAAATGGCATGAACTAGCCAGATACTGCGTCTTGTGCCGTTACAAGTGCGAAACTGCTTTATTGTGATATTCTCGTTAAAGCGCATGCAAGTATCGTGAAACCTTAAAGAACGATGTCATTTAGCGAGATACAGCGTTCTGTACTGTAATAAGTTGGTGAGAAACTGTGAGGTCAAGCAAATATCGTAATTGTGAACGAAACAGTGTAATTGAGCGTATTTAGATACAAGTGCGAATGTTAGGTTAGGTTAAGATATGAACCGTCGTAAAACCGCATTAAACAATGTCAATTAGTGAGATGCAGTGTTTTTCACCATTAAAAGTGGGGAACTGCGATATCTAATGTGAAAGCGCTTGCAACCGTCGTTAGGTTAGGTTAGGTTAGGTTAGGTTAGGTTTGGTTAGGTTAGGTTAGATTAGGTTAGGTTGGGTTGAGTTGGGTTAGGTTAGGTTAGGTTAGGTTAGGTTGGGTTAGGTTAGGTTAGGTTAGGTTACGTTAGGTTAGGTTAGGTTAGGTTACGTTAGGTTAGGTTAGGTTAGGTAAGGATAATTTGGTTAGGTTAGGTAAGGTTAGGTTAGGTTAGGTTGGGTTGGGTGTTGTTGGGTTGGGTTAGGTTAGGTTACGTTAGGTTAGGTTAGGTATGGTTACGTTAGGTTATGTTAGGTTAGGTTAGGTTACGTTAGGTTAGGTTAGGTCAGGTAAGGTTAGGTTACGTTAGAATAGGTTAGGTTAGGTTAGGTTACGTTAGGTTAGGTTAAGTTAGGTTAGGTTAGGTTTGGTTAGGTTTGGTTAGGTTAGCTTAGGTTAGGTTAGGTTGGGTTGGGTTGGGTTGGGTTAGGTTAGGTTAGGTTAGGTTAGGTTGGGTTAGGTAGTTTAGGTTAGGTTAGGTTAGGTTAGGTTGGGTTGGGTTGGGTTAGGTTAGGTTAGGTTAGGTTTGGTAAGGTTAGGTTAGGTTAGGTTACGTTAGGTTAAGGTATGAACCGTCGTAAAACCGCATTAAACAATGTCACTTAGTGAGATGCAGTGTTTTTCACCTTTACAAGTTGGGAACTGTGATATCTAATGTGAAAGCGCTTGAAACCGTCGTAATGTTGTAGAAAGCAATGTAAAGTAGCGAGCAAAACGTTTTCTAACGATAGAAGTGCGAAGGTTATGTTAGGTTGAGTTATGTTAGTTTAAGCTAGGTAGCGTCGTGAAACTACCAAAAACAACGTCATCTAACGAGATAGTGTTGTTTTATTGCGAGTACGAAACTGCGATAGGTGAAATGTTGTGAAAGCACACAAAACGGCATGAACAAGCCAAATACTGCGTGTTGTACCGTTACAAGTGCGAAACTGCTATGTTGTGATATTCTCGTTAAAGCGCATGCAAGCATCGTGAAACCTTAAAGAACGATGTCATTTAGCGAGATACAGCGTTCTGTACTGCAATAAGTTGGTGAAAAACTGTGAGGTTATGCAAATATCCTAATTGTGAACGAAACAGTGTAATAGAGCGTTTTTTAATGCAAGTGCGAATGTTAGGTTAGGTTAAGATATGAACCGTCGTAAAACCGCATTAAACAATGTCACTTAGTGAAATGCAGTGTTTTTCACCATTACAAGTCGGGAACTGCGATATCTAATGTGAAAGCGCTTGCAAACGTCGTTAGGTTAGGTTAGGTTAGGTTAGGTTAGGTTAGGTTACGTTAGGTTAGGTTAGGTTAGGTTTGGTTAGGTTAGGTTAGGTTAGGTTAGGGATGTTAGGTAAGGTTTGGTTAGGTTAGGTTAGGTTAGGTTGGGTTAGGTAAGGTTAGGTTAGGTTAAGTTATGAACCGCGCTAAAACCGCATTATACAATGTCACTTAGTGAGATGCTGTGTTTTTCACCATTACAAGTCGGGAACTGCGATATCTAATGTGAAAGCGCATGAAACCGTCGTAATCTTGCAGAAAACATTGTAAAGTAGCGAATAAAACGTTTTCTAACGATAGAAGTGCGAAGGTTCGGTTAGTTTGAGCTAGGTAGCGTCGTGAAGCCACCAAAAACGATGTCATCTAACGAGATAGTGTTGTTTTATTGCGAGTACGAAACTGCGATAGGTGAAATATTGGGAAAGCACACAAAATGGCATGAACTAGCCAAATACTGCGTCTTGTGCCGTTACAAGTGCGAAACTGCTTTATTGTGATATTCTCGTTAAAGCGCATGCAAGTATCGTGAAACCTTAAAGAACGATGTCATTTAGCGAGATACAGCGTTCTGTACTGTAATAAGTTGGTGAGAAACTGTGAGGTCAAGCAAATATCGTAATTGTGAACGAAACAGTGTAATTGAGCGTATTTAGATACAAGTGCGAATGTTAGGTTAGGTTGAGATATCAACCGTCGTAAAACCGCATTAAACAATGTCACTTAGTGAGATGTAGTGTTTTTCAACATTACAAGTCGGGAACTACGATATCTAATGTGAAAGCGCATAAAACCGTCGTAATCTTGTAGAAAACATTGTAAAGTTGCGAGTAAAACGTTTTCTAACGATAGAAGTGCGAAGGTTAGCTTGAGTTATGTTAGTTTAAGCTATGTAGCGTCGTGAGACCACCAAAAAGGACGTCATCTAACGAGATAGTGTTGTTTTATTGCATGTACGAAACTGCAATAGGTGAAATGTTGTGAAAGTACACAAAACGGCTTGAACAAGCCAGATACTGCGTGTTGTACCGTTACAAGTGCGAAACTGCTATAATGTGATATTCTCGTTAAAGCGCATGCAAGCATCGTGAAACCTTAAAGAACGATGTCATTTAGCGAGATACAGCGTTCTGTACTGCAATAAGTTGGTGAAAAACTGTGAGGTTATGCAAATATCGTAATTGTGAACGAAACAGTGTAATAGAGCGTTTTTCAATACAAGTACGAATGTTAGGTTAGGTTAAGATATGAATCGTCGTAAAACCGCATTAAACAATGTCACTTAGTGAGATGCAGTGTTTTTCACCATTACAAGTCGGGAACTGCGATATCTAATGTGAAAGCGCTTGCAAACGTCGTTAGGTTAGGTTAGGTTAGGTTAGGTTAGGTTAGGTTAGGTTTGGTTAGGTTAGGTTAGGTTAGGTTAGGTTATGTTAGGTTAGGTTGGGTTAGGTTAGGTAAGGTTACGTTAGGTTAAGGTATGAACCGTCGTAAAACCGCATTAAACAATATCACTTAGTGAGATGCAGTGTTTTTCACCTTTACAAGTTGGGAACTGCGATATCTGATGTGAAAGCGCTTGAAACCGTCGTAATGTTGTAGAAAGCAATGTAAAGTAGCTAGTAAAACGTTTTCTAACGATAGAAGTGCGAAGGTTATGTTAGGTTGAGTTATGTTAGTTTAAGCTACGTAGCGTCGTGAAACCACCAAAAACGACGTCATCTAACGAGATAGTGTTGTTTTATTGCGAGTATTAAACTGCGATAGGTGAAATGTTGTGAAAGCACACAAAACGGCATGAACAAGCCAAATACTGCGTGTTCTACCGTTACAAGTGCGAAACTGCTATATTGTGATATTCTCGGTAAAGCGCATGCAAGTATCGTGAAACCTTAAAGAACGATGTCATTTAGCGAGATACAGCGTTCTGTACTGTAATAAGTTGGTGAGAAACTGTGAGGTCAAGCAAATATCGTAATTGTGAACGAAACAGTGTAATTGAGCGTCTTTAGATACAAGTGCGAATGTTAGGTTAGGTTGATATATCAACCGTCGTAAAACCGCATTAAACAATGTCACTTAGTGAGATGTAGTGTTTTTCAACATTACAAGTCGGGAACTACGATATCTAATGTGAAAGCGCATGAAACCGTCGTAATCTTGTAGAAAACATTGTAAAGTTGCGAGTAAAACGTTTTCTAACGATAGAAGTGCGAAGGTTAGGTTAGGTTAGGTTAGTTTAAGCTAGGTAGCGTCGTGAAACTACCAAAAACGACGTCATCTAACGAGATAGTGTTGTTTTATAGCGAGTATTAAACTGCGATAGGTGAAATGTTGTGAAAGCACACAAAACGGCATGAACCAGCCAAATACTGCGTGTTCTACCGTTACAAGTGCGAAACTGCTATATTGTGATATTCTCGTTAAAGCGCATGCAAGCACCGTGACACCTTAAAGAACAATGTCATTTAGCGAGATACAGCGTTCTGTACTGCAATAAGTTGGTGAAAAACTGTGAGGTTATGCAAATATCGTAATTGTGAACAAAACAGTGTAATAGAGCGTTTTTAGATACAAGTGCGAATGTTAGGTTAGGTTAAGATATGAACCGTCGTAAAACCGCATTAAACAATGTCAATTAGTGAGATGCAGTGTTTTTCACCATTAAAAGTGGGGAACTGCGATATCTAATGTGAAAGCGCTTGCAAACGTCGTTAGGTTAGGTTAGGTTAGGTTAGGTTAGGTTAGGTTAGGTTAGGTTAGGTTACGTTAGGTTAGGTTTGGTTAGGTTAGGTTAGGTTAGGTTAGGTTAGGTTAGATTAGGTTAGGTTGGGTTGAGTTGGGTTAGGTTAGGTTAGGTTAGGTTAGGTTGGGTTAGGTTAGGTTAGGTTAGGTTAGGTTACGTTAGGTTAGGTTAGGTTACGTTAGGTTAGGTTAGGTTAGGTAAAGATAATTTGGTTAGGTTAGGTAAGGTTAGGTTAGGTTAGGTTAGGTTGGGTTGGGTGTTGTTGGGTTGGGTTGGGTTGGGTTAGGTTGGGTTAGGTTAGGTTAGGTTACGTTAGGTTAGGTTAGGTTACGTTAGGTTATGTTAGGTTAGGTTAGGTTACGTTAGGTTAGGTTAGGTCAGGTAAGGTTAGGTTACGTTAGAATAGGTTAGGTTAGGTTAGGTTACGTTAGGTTAGGTTAAGTTAGGTTAGGTTAGGTTTGGTTAGGTTAGGTTAGGTTAGCTTTGGTTAGGTTAGGTTGGGTTGGGTTGGGTTAGGTTGGGTTAGGTTAGGTTAGGTTAGGTTAGGTTGGGTTAGGTTAGTTTAGGTTAGGTTAGGTTAGGTTAGGTTGGGTTGGGTTGGTTAGGTTAGGTTAGGTTAGGTTAGGTAAGGTTAGGTTAGGTTAGGTAAGGTTAGGTTAGGTTAGGTTAGGTTAGGTTACGTTAGGTTAAGGTATGAACCGTCGTAAAACAGCATTAAACAATGTCACTTAGTGAGATGCAGTGTTTTTCACCTTTACAAGTTGGGAACTGTGATATCTAATGTGAAAGCGCTTGAAACCGTCGTAATGTTGTAGAAAGCAATGTAAAGTAGCGAGTAAAACGTTTTCTAACGATAGAAGTGCGAAGGTTATGTTAGGTTGAGTTATGTTAGTTTAAGCTAGGTAGCGTCGTGAAACTACCAAAAACAACGTCATCTAACGAGATAGTGTTGTTTTATTGCGAGTACGAAACTGCGATAGGTGAAATGTTGTGAAAGCACACAAAACGCAATGAACATGCCAAATACTGCGTGTTGTACCGTTACAAGTGCGAAACTGCTATGTTGTGATATTCTCGTTGAAGCGCATGCAAGCATCGTGAAATCTTAAAGAACGATGTCATTTAGCGAGATACAGCGTTCTGTACTGCAATAAGTTGGTGAAAAACTGTGAGGTTATGCAAATATCCTAATTGTGAACGAAACAGTGTAATAGAGCGTTTTTAATACAAGTGCGAATGTTAGGTTAGGTTAAGATATGAACCGTCGTAAAACCGCATTAAACAATGTCACTTAGTGAGATGCAGTGTTTTTCACCATTACAAGTCGGGAACTGCGATATCTAATGTGAAAGCGCTTGAAAACGTCGTTAGGTTAGGTTAGGTTAGGTTAGGTTTGGTTAGGTTAGGTTAGGTTAGGTCAGCTTAGGGTATGTTAGGTAAGGTTTGGTTAGGGTAGGTTAGGTTAGGTTGGGTTAGGTAAGGTTAGGTTAGGTTAAGATATGAACCGCGCTAAAACCGCATTAAACAATGTCACTTAGTGAGATGCTGTGTTTTTCACCATTACAAGTCGGGAACTGCGATATCTCATGTGAAAGCGCATGAAACCGTCGTAATCTTGTAGAAAACATTGTAAAGTAGCGAATAAAACGTTTTCTAACGATAGAAGTGCGAAGGTTCGGTTAGCTTGAGCAAGGTAGCGTCGTGAAACCACCAAAAACGATGTCATCTAACGAGATAGTGTTGTTTTATTGCGAGTACGAAACTGCGATAGGTGAAATATTGGGAAAGCACACAAAATGGCATGAACTAGCCAGATACTGCGTCTTGTGCCGTTACAAGTGCGAAACTGCTTTATTGTGATATTCTCGTTAAAGCGCATGCAAGTATCTTGAAACCTTAAAGAACGATGTCATTTAGCGAGATACAGCGTTCTGTACTGTAATAAGTTGGTGAGAAACTGTGAGGTCAAGCAAATATCGTAATTGTGAACGAAACAGTGTAATAGAGCGTTTTTCAATACAAGTACGAATGTTAGGTTAGGTTGACATATCAACCATCGTAAAACCGCATTAAACAATGTCACTTAGTGAGATGTAGTGTTTTTCAACATTACAAGTCGGGAACTACGATATCTAATGTGAAAGCGCATGAAACCGTCGTAATCTTGTAGAAAACATTGTAAAGTTGCGAGTAAAACGTTTTCTAACGATAGAAGTGCGAAGGTTAGCTTGAGTTATGTTAGTTTAAGCTATGTAGCGTCGTGAGACCACCAAAAAGAACGTCATCTAACGAGATAGTGTTGTTTTATTGCGAGTACGAAACTGCGATAGGTAAAATGTTGTGAAAGCACACAAAACGGCATGAACAAGCCAAATACTGCGTGTTGTACCGTTACAAGTGCGAAACTGCTATGTTGTGACATTCTCGGTAAAGCGCATGCAAGTATCGTGAAACCTTAAAGAACGATGTCATTTAGCGAGATACAGCGTTCTGTACTGTAATAAGTTGGTGAGAAACTGTGAGGTCAAGCAAATATCGTAATTGTGAACGAAACAGTGTAATAGAGCGTTTTTCAATACAAGTACGAATGTTAGGTTAGGTTGACATATCAACCATCGTAAAACCGCATTAAACAATGTCACTTAGTGAGATGTAGTGTTTTTCAACATTACAAGTCGGGAACTACGATATCTAATGTGAAAGCGCATGAAACCGTCGTAATCTTGTAGAAAACATTGTAAAGTTGCGAGTAAAACGTTTTCTAACGATAGAAGTGCGAAGGTTAGCTTGAGTTATGTTAGTTTAAGCTATGTCGCGTCGTGAGACCACCAAAAAGGACGTCATCTAACGAGATAGTGTTGTTTTATTGCATGTACGAAACTGCAATAGGTGAAATGTTGTGAAAGTACACAAAACGGCATGAACAAGCCAAATACTGCGTGTTCTACAGTTACAAGTGCGAAACTGCTATATTGTGATATAATGTTAAAGCGCATGCAAGCATCGTGAAACCTTAAAGAACAATGTCATTTAGCGAGATACAGCGTTCTGTACTGCAATAAGTTGGTGAAAAACTGTGAGGTTATGCAAATATCGTAATTGTGAACGAAACAGTGTAATAGAGCGTTTTTCAATACAAGTACGAATGTTAGGTTAGGTTAAGATATGAACCGTCGTAAAACCGCACTAAACAATGTCACTTAGTGAGATGCAGTGTTTTTCACCATTACAAGTCGGGAACTGCGATATCTAATGTGAAAGCGCTTGCAAACGTCGTTAGGTTAGGTTAGGTTAGGTTAGGTTAGGTTAGGTTACGTTAGGTTAGGTTTGGTTAGGTTAGGTTAGGTTAGGTTAGGTTAGGTTATGTTAGGCTAGGTTGGGTTAGGTTAGGTTAGGTTACGTTAGGTTAAGGTATGAACCGTCGTAAAACCGCAATAAACAATGTCACTTAGTGAGATGCAGTGTTTTTCACCTTTACAAGTTGGGAACTGCGATATCTAATGTGAAAGCGCTTGAAACCGTCGTAATGTTGCAGAAAGCAATGTAAAGTAGCGAGTAAAACGTTTTCTAACGATAGAAGTGCGAAACTTAGGTTATGTTAGTTTAAGCTAGGTAGCGTCGTGAAACCACCAAAAACGACGTCATCTAACGAGATAGTGTTGTTTTATTGCGAGTACGAAACTGCGATAGGTAAAATGTTGTGAAAGCACACAAAACGGCATGAACAAGCCAAATACTGCGTGTTGTACCGTTACAAGTGCGAAACTGCTATGTTTTGACATTCTCGGTAAAGCGCATGCAAGTATCGTGAAACCTTAAAGAACGATGTCATTTAGCGAGATACAGCGTTCTGTACTGTAATAAGTTGGTGAGAAACTGTGAGGTCAAGCAAATATCGTAATTGTGAACGAAACAGTGTAATTGAGCGTCTTTAGATACAAGTGCGAATGTTAGGTTAGGTTGACATATCAACCGTCGTAAAACCGCATTAAACAATGTCACTTAGTGAGATGTAGTGTTTTTCAACATTACAAGTCGGGAACTACGATATCTAATGTGAAAGCGCATGAAACCGTCGTAATCTTGTAGAAAACATTGTAAAGTTGCCAGTAAAACGTTTTCTAACGATAGAAGTGCGAAGGTTAGGTTAGGTTAGGTTTGTTTAAGCTAGGTAGCGTCGTGAAACTACCAAAAACGACGTCATCTAACGAGATAGTGTTGTTTTATAGCGAGTATTAAACTGCGATAGGTGAAATGTTGTGAAAGCACACAAAACGGCATGAACAAGCCAAATACTGCGTGTTCTACCGTTACAAGTGCGAAACTGCTATATTGTGATATTCTCGTTAAAGCGCATGCAAGCATCGTGAAACCTTAAAGAAATATGTCATTTAGCGAGATACAACGTTCTGTACTGCAATAAGTTGGTGAAAAACTGTGAGATTATGCAAATATCGTAATTGTGAACAAAACAGTGTAATAAAGTGTTTTTAGATACAAGTGCGAATGTTAGGTTAGGTTAAGATATGAACCGTCGTAAAACCGCATTAAACAATGTCAATTAGTGAGATGCAGTGTTTTTCACCATTAAAAGTCGGGAACTGCGATATCTAATGTGAAAGCGCTTGCAACCGTCGTTAGGTTAGGTTAGGTTTTGTTAGGTTAGGTTAGGTTAGGTTAGGTTAGATTAGGTTAGGTTTGGTTAGGTTAGGTTAGGTTAGGTTAGGTTAGGTTAGGGATGTTATGTAAGGTTTGGTTAGGTTAGGTTAGGTTAGGTTGGGTTAGGTAAGGTTAGGTTAGGTTAAGATATGAACCGCGCTAAAACCGCAATAAACAATGTCACTTAGGGAGATGCTGTGTTTTTCACCATTACAAGTCGGGAACTGCGATATCTAATGTGAAAGCGCATGAAACCGTCGTAATCTTGCAGAAAACATTGTAAAGTAGCGAATAAAACGTTTTCTAACGATAGAAGTGCGAAGGTTCGGTTAGTTTGAGCTAGGTAGCGTCGTGAAGCCACCAAAAACGATGTCATCTAACGAGATAGTGTTGTTTTATTGCGAGTACGAAACTGCGATAGGTGAAATATTGGGAAAGCACACAAAATGGCATGAACTAGCCAGATACTGCGTCTTGTGCCGTTACAAGTGCGAAACTGCTTTATTGTGATATTCTCGTTAAAGCGCATGCAAGTATCGTGAAACCTTAAAGAACGATGTCATTTAGCGAGATACAGCGTTCTGTACTGTAATAAGTTGGTGAGAAACTGTGAGGTCAAGCAAATATCGTAATTGTGAACGAAACAGTGTAATTGAGCGTATTTAGATACAAGTGCGAATGTTAGGTTAGGTTAAGATATGAACCGTCGTAAAACCGCATTAAACAATGTCAATTAGTGAGATGCAGTGTTTTTCACCATTAAAAGTGGGGAACTGCGATATCTAATGTGAAAGCGCTTGCAACCGTCGTTAGGTTAGGTTAGGTTAGGTTAGGTTAGGTTTGGTTAGGTTAGGTTAGGTTAGGTTAGATTAGGTTAGGTTGGGTTGAGTTGGGTTAGGTTAGGTTAGGTTAGGTTGGGTTAGGTTAGGTTAGGTTAGGTTACGTTAGGTTAGGTTAGGTTAGGTTACGTTAGGTTAGGTTAGGTTAGGTAAAGATAATTTGGTTAGGTTAGGTAAGGTTAGGTTAGGTTAGGTTAGGTTGGGTTGGGTGTTGTTGGGTTGGGTTGGGTTGGGTTAGGTTAGGTTACGTTAGGTTATGTTAGGTTAGGTTAGGTTAGGTTACGTTAGGTTAGGTTAGGTCAGGTAAGGTTAGGTTACGTTAGAATAGGTTAGGTTAGGTTCGGTTACGTTAGGTTAGGTTAAGTTAGGTTAGGTTAGGTTTGGTTAGGTTAGGTTAGGTTAGCTTTGGTTAGGTTAGGTTGGGTTGGGTTGGGTTAGGTTGGGTTAGGTTAGGTTAGGTTAGGTTGGGTTAGGTTAGTTTAGGTTAGGTTAGGTTAGGTTAGGTTGGGTTGGGTTGGTTAGGTTAGGTTAGGTTAGGTAAGGTTAGGTTAGGTTAGGTTAGGTTAGGTTACGTTAGGTTAAGGTATGAACCGTCGTAAAACCGCATTAAACGATGTCACTTAGTGAGATGCAGTGTTTTTCACCTTTACAAGTTGGGAACTGTGATATCTAATGTGAAAGCGCTTGAAACCGTCGTAATGTTGTAGAAAGCAATGTAAAGTAGCGAGTAAAACGTTTTCTAACGATAGAAGTGCGAAGGTTATGTTAGGTTGAGTTATGTTAGTTTAAGCTAGGTAGCGTCGTGAAACTACCAAAAACAACGTCATCTAACGAGATAGTGTTGTTTTATTGCGAGTACGAAACTGCGATAGGTGAAATGTGAAAGCACACAAAACGCAATGAACAAGCCAAATACGGCGTGTTGTACCGTTACAAGTGCGAAACTGCTATGTTGTGATATTCTCGTTGAAGCGCATGCAAGCATCGTGAAATCTTAAAGAACGATGTCATTTAGCGAGATACAGCGTTCTGTACTGCAATAAGTTGGTGAAAAACTGTGAGGTTATGCAAATATCCTAATTGTGAACGAAACAGTGTAATAGAGCGTTTTTAATACAAGTGCGAATGTTAGGTTAGGTTAAGATATGAACCGTCGTAAAACCGCATTAAACAATGTCACTTAGTGAGATGCAGTGTTTTTCACCATTACAAGTCGGGAACTGCGATATCTAATGTGAAAGCGCTTGAAAACGTCGTTAGGTTAGGTTAGGTTAGGTTAGGTTTGGTTAGGTTAGGTTAGGTTAGGTCAGCTTAGGGTATGTTAGGTAAGGTTTGGTTAGGGTAGGTTAGGTTAGGTTGGGTTAGGTAAGGTTAGGTTAGGTTGATATGAACCGCGCTAAAACCGCACAAACAATGTCACTTAGTGAGATGCTGTGTTTTTCACCATTACAAGTCGGGAACTTCGATATCTAATGTGAAAGCGCATGAAACCGTCGTAATCTTGTAGAAAACATTGTAAAGTAGCGAATAAAACGTTTTCTAACGATAGAAGTGCGAAGGTTCGGTTAGTTTGAGCTAGGTAGCGTCGTGAAACCACCAAAAACGATGTCATCTAACGAGATAGTGTTGTTTTATTGCGAGTACGAAACTGCGATAGGTGAAATATTGGGAAAGCACACAAAATGGCATGAACTAGCCAGATACTGCGTCTTGTGCCGTTACAAGTGCGAAACTGCTTTATTGTGATATTCTCGTTAAAGCGCATGCAAGTATCTTGAAACCTTAAAGAACGATGTCATTTAGCGAGATACAGCGTTCTGTACTGTAATAAGTTGGTGAGAAACTGTGAGGTCAAGCAAATATCGTAATTGTGAACGAAACAGTGTAATTGAGCGTATCTAGATACAAGTGCGAATGTTAGGTTAGGTTGAGATATCAACCGTCGTAAAACCGCATTAAACAATGTCACTTAGTGAGATGTAGTGTTTTTCAACATTACAAGTCGGGAACTACGATATCTAATGTGAAAGCGCATGAAACCGTCGTAATCTTGTAGAAAACATTGTAAAGTTGCGAGTAAAACGTTTTCTAACGATAGAAGTGCGAAGGTTAGCTTGAGTTATGTTAGTTTAAGCTATGTCGCGTCGTGAGACCACCAAAAAGGACGTCATCTAACGAGATAGTGTTGTTTTATTGCATGTACGAAACTGCAATAGGTGAAATGTTGTGAAAGTACACAAAACGGCATGAACAAGCCAAATACTGCGTGTTCTACAGTTACAAGTGCGAAACTGCTATATTGTGATATTCTCGTTAAAGCGCATGCAAGCATCGTGAAACCTTAAAGAACAATGTCATTTAGCGAGATACAGCGTTCTGTACTGCAATAAGTTGGTGAAAAACTGTGAGGTTATGCAAATATCATAATTGTGAACGAAACAGTGTAATAGAGCGTTTTTCAATACAAGTACGAATGTTAGGTTAGGTTAAGATATGAACCGTCGTAAAACCGCACTAAACAATGTCACTTAGTGAGATGCAGTGTTTTTCACCATTACAAGTCGGGAACTGCGATATCTAATGTGAAAGCGCTTGCAAACGTCGTTAGGTTAGGTTAGGTTAGGTTAGGTTAGGTTAGGTTACGTTAGGTTAGGTTTGGTTAGGTTAGGTTAGGTTAGGTTAGGTTAGGTTATGTTAGGCTAGGTTGGGTTAGGTTAGGTTAGGTTACGTTAGGTTAAGGTATGAACCGTCGTAAAACCGCAATAAACAATGTCACTTAGTGAGATGCAGTGTTTTTCACCTTTACAAGTTGGGAACTGCGATATCTAATGTGAAAGCGCTTGAAACCGTCGTAATGTTGCAGAAAGCAATGTAAAGTAGCGAGTAAAACGTTTTCTAACGATAGAAGTGCGAAACTTAGGTTATGTTAGTTTAAGCTAGGTAGCGTCGTGAAACCACCAAAAACGACGTCATCTAACGAGATAGTGTTGTTTTATTGCGAGTACGAAACTGCGATAGGTAAAATGTTGTGAAAGCACACAAAACGGCATGAACAAGCCAAATACTGCGTGTTGTACCGTTACAAGTGCGAAACTGCTATGTTTTGACATTCTCGGTAAAGCGCATGCAAGTATCGTGAAACCTTAAAGAACGATGTCATTTAGCGAGATACAGCGTTCTGTACTGCAATAAGTTGGTGAAAAACTGTGAGGTTATGCAAATATCCTAATTGTGAACGAAACAGTGTAATAGAGCGTTTTTAATACAAGTGCGAATGTTAGGTTAGGTTAAGATATGAACCGTCGTAAAACCGCATTAAACAATGTCACTTAGTGAGATGCCGTGTTTTTCACCATTACAAGTCGGGAACTGCGATATCTAATGTGAAAGCGCTTGAAAACGTCGTTAGGTTAGGTTAGGTTAGGTTAGGTTTGGTTAGGTTAGGTTAGGTTAGGTCTGCTTAGGGTATGTTAGGTAAGGTTTGGTTAGGGTAGGTTAGGTTAGGTTGGGTTAGGTAAGGTTAGGTTAGGTTGATATGAACCGCGCTAAAACCGCATTAAACAATGTCACTTAGTGAGATGCTGTGTTTTTCACCATTACAAGTCGGGAACTTCGATATCTAATGTGAAAGCGCATGAAACCGTCGTAATCTTGTAGAAAACATTGTAAAGTAGCGAATAAAACGTTTTCTAACGATAGAAGTGCGAAGGTTCGGTTAGTTTGAGCTAGGTAGCGTCGTGAAACCACCAAAAACGATGTCATCTAACGAGATAGTGTTGTTTTATTGCGAGTACGAAACTGCGATAGGTGAAATATTGGGAAAGCACACAAAATGGCATGAACTAGCCAGATACTGCGTCTTGTGCCGTTACAAGTGCGAAACTGCTTTATTGTGATATTCTCGTTAAAGCGCATGCAAGTATCTTGAAACCTTAAAGAACGATGTCATTTAGCGAGATACAGCGTTCTGTACTGTAATAAGTTGGTGAGAAACTGTGAGGTCAAGCAAATATCGTAATTGTGAACGAAACAGTGTAATTGAGCGTATCTAGATACAAGTGCGAATGTTAGGTTAGGTTGAGATATCAACCGTCGTAAAACCGCATTAAACAATGTCACTTAGTGAGATGTAGTGTTTTTCAACATTACAAGTCGGGAACTACGATATCTAATGTGAAAGCGCATGAAACCGTCGTAATCTTGTAGAAAACATTGTAAAGTTGCGAGTAAAACGTTTTCTAACGATAGAAGTGCGAAGGTTAGCTTGAGTTATGTTAGTTTAAGCTATGTCGCGTCGTGAGACCACCAAAAAGGACGTCATCTAACGAGATAGTGTTGTTTTATTGCATGTACGAAACTGCAATAGGTGAAATGTTGTGAAAGTACACAAAACGGCATGAACAAGCCAAATACTGCGTGTTCTACAGTTACAAGTGCGAAACTGCTATATTGTGATATTCTCGTTAAAGCGCATGAAAGCATCGTGAAACCTTAAAGAACAATGTCATTTAGCGAGATACAGCGTTCTGTACTGCAATAAGTTGGTGAAAAACTGTGAGGTTATGCAAATATCATAATTGTGAACGAAACAGTGTAATAGAGCGTTTTTCAATACAAGTACGAATGTTAGGTTAGGTTAAGATATGAACCGTCGTAAAACCGCACTAAACAATGTCACTTAGTGAGATGCAGTGTTTTTCACCATTACAAGTCGGGAACTGCGATATCTAATGTGAAAGCGCTTGCAAACGTCGTTAGGTTAGGTTAGGTTAGGTTAGGTTAGGTTAGGTTACGTTAGGTTAGGTTTGGTTAGGTTAGGTTAGGTTAGGTTAGGTTAGGTTATGTTAGGCTAGGTTGGGTTAGGTTAGGTTAGGTTACGTTAGGTTAAGGTATGAACCGTCGTAAAACCGCAATAAACAATGTCACTTAGTGAGATGCAGTGTTTTTCACCTTTACAAGTTGGGAACTGCGATATCTAATGTGAAAGCGCTTGAAACCGTCGTAATGTTGCAGAAAGCAATGTAAAGTAGCGAGTAAAACGTTTTCTAACGATAGAAGTGCGAAACTTAGGTTATGTTAGTTTAAGCTAGGTAGCGTCGTGAAACCACCAAAAACGACGTCATCTAACGAGATAGTGTTGTTTTATTGCGAGTACGAAACTGCGATAGGTAAAATGTTGTGAAAGCACACAAAACGGCATGAAGAAGCCAAATACTGCGTGTTGTACCGTTACAAGTGCGAAACTGCTATGTTTTGACATTCTCGGTAAAGCGCATGCAAGTATCGTGAAACCTTAAAGAACGATGTCATTTAGCGAGATACAGCGTTCTGTACTGTAATAAGTTGGTGAGAAACTGTGAGGTCAAGCAAATATCGTAATTGTGAACGAAACAGTGTAATTGAGCGTCTTTAGATACAAGTGCGAATGTTAGGTTAGGTTGACATATCAACCGTCGTAAAACCGCATTAAACAATGTCACTTAGTGAGATGTAGTGTTTTTCAACATTACAAGTCGGGAACTACGATATCTAATGTGAAAGCGCATGAAACCGTCGTAATCTTGTAGAAAACATTGTAAAGTTGCCAGTAAAACGTTTTCTAACGATAGAAGTGCGAAGGTTAGGTTAGGTTAGGTTTGTTTAAGCTAGGTAGCGTCGTGAAACTACCAAAAACGACGTCATCTAACGAGATAGTGTTGTTTTATAGCGAGTATTAAACTGCGATAGGTGAAATGTTGTGAAAGCACACAAAACGGCATGAACAAGCCAAATACTGCGTGTTCTACCGTTACAAGTGCGAAACTGCTATATTGTGATATTCTCGTTAAAGCGCATGCAAGCATCGTGAAACCTTAAAGAAATATGTCATTTAGCGAGATACAACGTTCTGTACTGCAATAAGTTGGTGAAAAACTGTGAGATTATGCAAATATCGTAATTGTGAACAAAACAGTGTAATAAAGTGTTTTTAGATACAAGTGCGAATGTTAGGTTAGGTTAAGATATGAACCGTCGTAAAACCGCATTAAACAATGTCAATTAGTGAGATGCAGTGTTTTTCACCATTAAAAGTCGGGAACTGCGATATCTAATGTGAAAGCGCTTGCAACCGTCGTTAGGTTAGGTTAGGTTTTGTTAGGTTAGGTTAGGTTAGGTTAGATTAGGTTAGGTTTGGTTAGGTTAGGTTAGGTTAGGTTAGGTTAGGGATGTTATGTAAGGTTTGGTTAGGTTAGGTTAGGTTAGGTTGGGTTAGGTAAGGTTAGGTTAGGTTAAGATATGAACCGCGCTAAAACCGCATTAAACAATGTCACTTAGTGAGATGCTGTGTTTTTCACCATTACAAGTCGGGAACTGCGATATCTAATGTGAAAGCGCATGAAACCGTCGTAATCTTGCAGAAAACATTGTAAAGTAGCGAATAAAACGTTTTCTAACGATAGAAGTGCGAAGGTTCGGTTAGTTTGAGCTAGGTAGCGTCGTGAAGCCACCAAAAACGATGTCATCTAACGAGATAGTGTTGTTTTATTGCGAGTACGAAACTGCGATAGGTGAAATATTGGGAAAGCACACAAAATGGCATGAACTAGCCAGATACTGCGTCTTGTGCCGTTACAAGTGCGAAACTGCTTTATTGTGATATTCTCGTTAAAGCGCATGCAAGTATCGTGAAACCTTAAAGAACGATGTCATTTAGCGAGATACAGCGTTCTGTACTGTAATAAGTTGGTGAGAAACTGTGAGGTCAAGCAAATATCGTAATTGTGAACGAAACAGTGTAATTGAGCGTATTTAGATACAAGTGCGAATGTTAGGTTAGGTTAAGATATGAACCGTCGTAAAACCGCATTAAACAATGTCAATTAGTGAGATGCAGTGTTTTTCACCATTAAAAGTGGGGAACTGCGATATCTAATGTGAAAGCGCTTGCAACCGTCGTTAGGTTAGGTTAGGTTAGGTTAGGTTAGGTTTGGTTAGGTTAGGTTAGGTTAGGTTAGATTAGCTTAGGTTGGGTTGAGTTGGGTTAGGTTAGGTTAGGTTAGGTTGGGTTAGGTTAGGTTAGGTTAGGTTACGTTAGGTTAGGTTAGGTTAGGTTACGTTAGGTTAGGTTAGGTTAGGTAAAGATAATTTGGTTAGGTTAGGTAAGGTTAGGTTAGGTTAGGTTAGGTTGGGTTGGGTGTTGTTGGGTTGGGTTGGGTTGGGTTAGGTTGGGTTAGGTTAGGTTAGGTTACGTTAGGTTAGGTTAGGTTACGTTAGGTTATGTTAGGTTAGGTTAGGTTAGGTTACGTTAGGTTAGGTTAGGTCAGGTAAGGTTAGGTTACGTTAGAATAGGTTAGGTTAGGTTAGGTTACGTTAGGTTAGGTTAAGTTAGGTTAGGTTAGGTTTGGTTAGGTTAGGTTAGGTTAGCTTTGGTTAGGTTAGGTTGGGTTGGGTTGGGTTAGGTTGGGTTAGGTTAGGTTAGGTTAGGTTGGGTTAGGTTAGTTTAGGTTAGGTTAGGTTAGGTTAGGTTGGGTTGGGTTGGTTAGGTTAGGTTAGGTTAGGTAAGGTTAGGTTAGGTTAGGTTAGGTTAGGTTACGTTAGGTTAAGGTATGAACCGTCGTAAAACCGCATTAAACGATGTCACTTAGTGAGATGCAGTGTTTTTCACCTTTACAAGTTGGGAACTGTGATATCTAATGTGAAAGCGCTTGAAACCGTCGTAATGTTGTAGAAAGCAATGTAAAGTAGCGAGTAAAACGTTTTCTAACGATAGAAGTGCGAAGGTTAGGTTGAGTTATGTTAGTTTAAGCTAGGTAGCGTCGTGAAACTACCAAAAACAACGTCATCTAACGAGATAGTGTTGTTTTATTGCGAGTACGAAACTGCGATAGGTGAAATGTTGTGAAAGCACACAAAACGCAATGAACAAGCCAAATACTGCGTGTTGTACCGTTACAAGTGCGAAACTGCTATGTTGTGATATTCTCGTTGAAGCGCATGCAAGCATCGTGAAATCTTAAAGAACGATGTCATTTAGCGAGATACAGCGTTCTGTACTGCAATAAGTTGGTGAAAAACTGTGAGGTTATGCAAATATCCTAATTGTGAACGAAACAGTGTAATAGAGCGTTTTTAATACAAGTGCGAATGTTAGGTTAGGTTAAGATATGAACCGTCGTAAAACCGCATTAAACAATGTCACTTAGTGAGATGCCGTGTTTTTCACCATTACAAGTCGGGAACTGCGATATCTAATGTGAAAGCGCTTGAAAACGTCGTTAGGTTAGGTTAGGTTAGGTTAGGTTTGGTTAGGTTAGGTTAGGTTAGGTCAGCTTAGGGTATGTTAGGTAAGGTTTGGTTAGGGTAGGTTAGGTTAGGTTGGGTTAGGTAAGGTTAGGTTAGGTTGATATGAACCGCGCTAAAACCGCATTAAACAATGTCACTTAGTGAGATGCTGTGTTTTTCACCATTACAAGTCGGGAACTTCGATATCTAATGTGAAAGCGCATGAAACCGTCGTAATCTTGTAGAAAACATTGTAAAGTAGCGAATAAAACGTTTTCTAACGATAGAAGTGCGAAGGTTCGGTTAGTTTGAGCTAGGTAGCGTCGTGAAACCACCAAAAACGATGTCATCTAACGAGATAGTGTTGTTTTATTGCGAGTACGAAACTGCGATAGGTGAAATATTGGGAAAGCACACAAAATGGCATGAACTAGCCAGATACTGCGTCTTGTGCCGTTACAAGTGCGAAACTGCTTTATTGTGATATTCTCGTTAAAGCGCATGCAAGTATCTTGAAACCTTAAAGAACGATGTCATTTAGCGAGATACAGCGTTCTGTACTGTAATAAGTTGGTGAGAAACTGTGAGGTCAAGCAAATATCGTAATTGTGAACGAAACAGTGTAATTGAGCGTATCTAGATACAAGTGCGAATGTTAGGTTAGGTTAAGATATCAACCGTCGTAAAACCGCATTAAACAATGTCACTTAGTGAGATGTAGTGTTTTTCAACATTACAAGTCGGGAACTACGATATCTAATGTGAAAGCGCATGAAACCGTCGTAATCTTGTAGAAAACATTGTAAAGTTGCGAGTAAAACGTTTTCTAACGATAGAAGTGCGAAGGTTAGCTTGAGTTATGTTAGTTTAAGCTATGTAGCGTCGTGAGACCACCAAAAACGACGTCATCTAACGAGATAGTGTTGTTTTATTGCGAGTATTAAACTGCGATAGGTGAAATGTTGTGAAAGCACACAAAACGGCATGAACAAGCCAAATACTGCGTGTTCTACCGTTACAAGTGCGAAACTGCTATATTGTGTTATTCTCGTTAAAGCGCATGCAAGCATCGTGAAACCTTAAAGAACAATGTCATTTAGCGAGATACAGCGTTCTGTACTGCAATAAGTTGGTGCACAACGTTGAGGTTATGCAAATATCGTAATTGTGAACGAAACAGTGTAATAGAGCGTTTTTCAATACAAGTACGAATGTTAGGTTAGGTTGACATATCAACCATCGTAAAACCGCATTAAACAATGTCACTTAGTGAGATGTAGTGTTTTTCAACATTACAAGTCGGGAACTACGATATCTAATGTGAAAGCGCATGAAACCGTCGTAATCTTGTAGAAAACATTGTAAAGTTGCGAGTAAAACGTTTTCTAACGATAGAAGTGCGAAGGTTAGCTTGAGTTATGTTAGTTTAAGCTATGTAGCGTCGTGAGACCACCAAAAAGGACGTCATCTAACGAGATAGTGTTGTTTTATTGCATGTACGAAACTGCAATAGGTGAAATGTTGTGAAAGTACACAAAACGGCATGAACAAGCCAAATACTGCGTGTTCTACCGTTACAAGTGCGAAACTGCTATATTGTGATATTCTCGTTAAAGCGCATGCAAGCATCGTGAAACCTTAAAGAACAATGTCATTTAGCGAGATACAGCGTTCTGTACTGCAATAAGTTGGTGAAAAACTGTGAGGTTATGCAAATATCGTAATTGTGAACGAAACAGCGTAATAGAGCGTTTTTCAATACAAGTACGAATGTTAGGTTAGGTTAAGATATGAACCGTCGTAAAACCGCACTAAACAATGTCACTTAGTGAGATGCAGTGTTTTTCACCATTACAAGTCGGGAACTGCGATATCTAATGTGAAAGCGCTTGCAAACGTCGTTAGGTTAGGTTAGGTTAGGTTAGGTTAGGTTAGGTTAGGTTACGTTAGGTTAGGTTTGGTTAGGTTAGGTTAGGTTAGGTTAGGTTATGTTAGGCTAGGTTGGGTTAGGTTAGGTTAGGTTACGTTAGGTTAAGGTATGAACCGTCGTAAAACCGCAATAAACAATGTCACTTAGTGAGATGCAGTGTTTTTCACCTTTACAAGTTGGGAACTGCGATATCTAATGTGAAAGCGCTTGAAACCGTCGTAATGTTGCAGAAAGCAATGTAAAGTAGCGAGTAAAACGTTTTCTAACGATAGAAGTGCGAAACTTAGGTTATGTTAGTTTAAGCTAGGTAGCGTCGTGAAACCACCAAAAACGACGTCATCTAACGAGATAGTGTTGTTTTATTGCGAGTACGAAACTGCGATAGGTAAAATGTTGTGAAAGCACACAAAACGGCATGAACAAGCCAAATACTGCGTGTTGTACCGTTACAAGTGCGAAACTGCTATGTTTTGACATTCTCGGTAAAGCGCATGCAAGTATCGTGAAACCTTAAAGAACGATGTCATTTAGCGAGATACAGCGTTCTGTACTGTAATAAGTTGGTGAGAAACTGTGAGGTCAAGCAAATATCGTAATTGTGAACGAAACAGTGTAATTGAGCGTCTTTAGATACAAGTGCGAATGTTAGGTTAGGTTGACATATCAACCGTCGTAAAACCGCATTAATGTCACTTAGTGAGATGTAGTGTTTTTCAACATTACAAGTCGGGAACTACGATATCTAATGTGAAAGCGCATGAAACTGTCGTAATCTTGTAGAAAACATTGTAAAGTTGCGAGTAAAACGTTTTCTAACGATAGAAGTGCGAAGGTTAGTTTAGGTTAGGTTAGTTTAAGCTAGGTAGCGTCATGAAACTACCAAAAACGACGTCATCTAACGAGATAGTGTTGTTTTATTGCGAGTATTAAACTGCGATAGGTGAAATGTTGTGAAAGCACACAAAACGGCATGAACAAGCCAAATACTGCGTGTTCTACCGTTACAAGTGCGAAACTGCTATATTGTGATATTATCGTTAAAGCGCATGCAAGCATCGTGAAACCTTAAAGAACGATGTCATTTAGCGAGATACAGCGTTCTGTACTGTAATAAGTTGGTGAGAAACTGTGAGGTCAAGCAAATATCGTAATTGTGAACGAAACAGTGTAATTGAGCGTCTTTAGATACAAGTGCGAATGTTAGGTTAGGTTGACATATCAACCGTCGTAAAACCGCATTAAACAATGTCACTTAGTGAGATGTAGTGTTTTTCAACATTACAAGTCGGGAACTACGATATCTAATGTGAAAGCGCATGAAACCGTCGTAATCTTGTAGAAAACATTGTAAAGTTGCGAGTAAAACGTTTTCTAACGATAGAAGTGCGAAGGTTAGGTTAGGTTAGGTTAGTTTAAGCTAGGTAGCGTCGTGAAACTACCAAAAACGACGTCATCTAACGAGATAGTGTTGTTTTATAGCGAGTATTAAACTGCGATAGGTGAAATGTTGTGAAAGCACACAAAACGGCATGAACAAGCCAAATACTGCGTGTTCTACCGTTACAAGTGCGAAACTGCTATATTGTGATATTCTCGTTAAAGCGCATGCAAGCATCGTGAAACCTTAAAGAAATATGTCATTTAGCGAGATACAACGTTCTGTACTGCAATAAGTTGGTGAAAAACTGTGAGGTTATGCAAATATCGTAATATTGAACAAAACAGTGTAATAAAGTGTTTTTAGATACAAGTGCGAATGTTAGGTTAGGTTAAGATATGAACCATCGTAAAACCGCATTAAACAATGTCAATTAGTGAGATGCAGTGTTTTTCACCATTAAAAGTCGGGAACTGCGATATCTAATGTGAAAGCGCTTGCAACCGTCGTTAGGTTAGGTTAGGTTAGGTTTTGTTAGGTTAGGTTAGGTTAGGTTAGATTAGGTTAGGTTGGGTTGAGTTGGGTTAGGTTAGGTTAGGTTAGGTTAGGTTGGGTTAGGTTAGGTTAGGTTAGGTTAGGTTACGTTAGGTTAGGTTAGGTTAGGTTACGTTAGGTTAGGTTAGGTTAGGTAAGGATAATTTGGTTAGGTTAGGTAAGGTTAGGTTAGGTTAGGTTGGGTTGGGTGTTGTTGGGTTGGGTGTTGTTGGGTTGGGTTGGGTTGGGTTAGGTTGGGTTAGGTTAGGTTAGGTTACGTTAGGTTAGGTTAGGTATGGTTACGTTAGGTTATGTTAGGTTAGGTTAGGTTACGTTAGGTTAGGTTAGGTCAGGTAAGGTTAGGTTACGTTAGAATAGGTTAGGTTAGGTTAGGTTACGTTAGGTTAGGTTAAGTTAGGTTAGGTTAGGTTTGGTTAGGTTTGGTTAGGTTAGCTTAGGTTAGGTTAGGTTGGGTTGGGTTGGGTTGGGTTAGGTTAGGTTAGGTTAGGTTAGGTTGGGTTAGGTAGTTTAGGTTAGGTTAGGTTAGGTTAGGTTGGGTTGGGTTGGGTTAGGTTAGGTTAGGTTAGGTTTGGTAAGGTTAGGTTAGGTTAGGTTACGTTAGGTTAAGGTATGAACCGTCGTAAAACCGCATTAAACAATGTCACTTAGTGAGATGCAGTGTTTTTCACCTTTACAAGTTGGGAACTGTGATATCTAATGTGAAAGCGCTTGAAACCGTCGTAATGTTGTAGAAAGCAATGTAAAGAGTAAAACGTTTTCTAACGATAGAAGTGCGAAGGTTATGTTAGGTTGAGTTATGTTAGTTTAAGCTAGGTAGCGTCGTGAAACTACCAAAAACAACGTCATCTAACGAGATAGTGTTGTTTTATTGCGAGTACGAAACTGCGATAGGTGAAATGTTGTGAAAGCACACAAAACGGCATGAACAAGCCAAATACTGCGTGTTGTACCGTTACAAGTGCGAAACTGCTATGTTGTGATATTCTCGTTAAAGCGCATGCAAGCATCGTGAAACCTTAAAGAACGATGTCATTTAGCGAGATACAGCGTTCTGTACTGCAATAAGTTGGTGAAAAACTGTGAGGTTATGCAAATATCCTAATTGTGAACGAAACAGTGTAATAGAGCGTTTTTTAATGCAAGTGCGAATGTTAGGTTAGGTTAAGATATGAACCGTCGTAAAACCGCATTAAACAATGTCACTTAGTGAAATGCAGTGTTTTTCACCATTACAAGTCGGGAACTGCGATATCTAATGTGAAAGCGCTTGCAAACGTCGTTAGGTTAGGTTAGGTTAGGTTAGGTTACGTTAGGTTAGGTTAGGTTAGGTTTGTTAGGTTAGGTTAGGTTAGGTTAGGGATGTTAGGTAAGGTTTGGTTAGGTTAGGTTAGGTTAGGTTGGGTTAGGTAAGGTTAGGTTAGGTTAAGTTATGAACCGCGCTAAAACCGCATTATACAATGTCACTTAGTGAGATGCTGTGTTTTTCACCATTACAAGTCGGGAACTGCGATATCTAATGTGAAAGCGCATGAAACCGTCGTAATCTTGCAGAAAACATTGTAAAGTAGCGAATAAAACGTTTTCTAACGATAGAAGTGCGAAGGTTCGGTTAGTTTGAGCTAGGTAGCGTCGTGAAGCCACCAAAAACGATGTCATCTAACGAGATAGTGTTGTTTTATTGCGAGTACTAAACTGCGATAGGTGAAATATTGGGAAAGCACACAAAATGGCATGAACTAGCCAGATACTGCGTCTTGTGCCGTTACAAGTGCGAAACTGCTTTATTGTGATATTCTCGTTAAAGCGCATGCAAGTATCGTGAAACCTTAAAGAACGATGTCATTTAGCGAGATACAGCGTTCTGTACTGTAATAAGTTGGTGAGAAACTGTGAGGTCAAGCAAATATCGTAATTGTGAACGAAACAGTGTAATTGAGCGTATTTAGATACAAGTGCGAATGTTAGGTTAGGTTGAGATATCAACCGTCGTAAAACCGCATTAAACAATGTCACTTAGTGAGATGTAGTGTTTTTCAACATTACAAGTCGGGAACTACGATATCTAATGTGAAAGCGCATAAAACCGTCGTAATCTTGTAGAAAACATTGTAAAGTTGCGAGTAAAACGTTTTCTAACGATAGAAGTGCGAAGGTTAGCTTAAGTTATGTTAGTTTAAGCTATGTAGCGTCGTGAGACCACCAAAAAGGACGTCATCTAACGAGATAGTGTTGTTTTATTGCATGTACGAAACTGCAATAGGTGAAATGTTGTGAAAGTACACAAAACGGCTTGAACAAGCCAGATACTGCGTGTTGTACCGTTACAAGTGCGAAACTGCTATAATGTGATATTCTCGTTAAAGCGCATGCAAGCATCGTGAAACCTTAAAGAACGATGTCATTTAGCGAGATACAGCGTTCTGTACTGCAATAAGTTGGTGAAAAACTGTGAGGTTATGCAAATATCGTAATTGTGAACGAAACAGTGTAATAGAGCGTTTTTCAATACAAGTACGAATGTTAGGTTAGGTTAAGATATGAATCGTCGTAAAACCGCATTAAACAATGTCACTTAGTGAGATGCAGTGTTTTTCACCATTACAAGTCGGGAACTGCGATATCTAATGTGAAAGCGCTTGCAAACGTCGTTAGGTTAGGTTAGGTTAGGTTAGGTTAGGTTAGGTTAGGTTTGGTTAGGTTAGGTTAGGTTAGGTTAGGTTATGTTAGGTTAGGTTGGGTTAGGTTAGGTAAGGTTACGTTAGGTTAAGGTATGAACCGTCGTAAAACCGCATTAAACAATGTCACTTAGTGAGATGCAGTGTTTTTCACCTTTACAAGTTGGGAACTGCGATATCTAATGTGAAAGCGCTTGAAACCGTCGTAATGTTGTAGAAAGCAATGTAAAGTAGCTAGTAAAACGTTTTCTAACGATAGAAGTGCGAAGGTTATGTTAGGTTGAGTTATGTTAGTTTAAGCTACGTAGCGTCGTGAAACCACCAAAAACGACGTCATCTAACGAGATAGTGTTGTTTTATTGCGAGTATTAAACTGCGATAGGTGAAATGTTGTGAAAGCACACAAAACGGCATGAACAAGCCAAATACTGCGTGTTCTACCGTTACAAGTGCGAAACTGCTATATTGTCACGTTAAAGAGACAGGAGACGTTTTTTAAGGCGTCCTCACAAAAAGTCCGAAGAGCGGTCGGCTCAGCGCAGCCAAAAACAGAACAATGGCACGAGGGGGACTGCCACTTCGTCTGCCTCTTTTGCGCTGGCAGATCAAGCGCGCGGCACTGCCCCTCCTCCCTGAAGAGCATCGCCTCGATGCTAAACGAAGCGTGTATCGTAAAAAAAAAAACATTGTCACAGTGTGTGGTACGGTTTTAACCGCACCACGTGTACAATCTCGGGTCGTAGCTGTCGGCGTCGGGGTGGTTGGCTTCCGTCCGGAAGGACTTCGTAATTGACGTCGCTCACTTGTCGTAGCACTTTGTACGGGCCAAAATACCGACTGAGAAGCTTCTCAGAGAGACCTTTGCAGCGCACAGGGGTCCAAACCAACACCTGGTCACCTGGTTTATAATCGACTTGTCTGTGGCAGCGGTTGTAGCGCTGTGCATCGACGCCTTGTTGTTTCTTGATGTTTACGCGGGCTAGTTGACGTGCTTCCTCGGCTCGTTGCACGAAACACTCAGCATCTTCGTCGAGATTCTCGATGTTGTCAATGTCGCATGGGAGCATTGCGTCCAACATCGTCTGAACGTCCCGACCGTATAGAAGACGAAACGGAGTGAATCGTGTGGTCTCTTGCGTAGCGGTATTATACGCGAATGTTACGTAAGGCAGTATTTCATCCCACGTCTTGTGCTGTACGTCTATGTACATAGACAGCATATCAGTCATCGTTTTGTTAAGCCGCTCGGTCAGTCCATTTGTCTGAGGGTGATACGCTGTTGTCTTGCGATGCGTGGAGTAACTTAACTGAAAAACTTGTTCAAGGAGCCTTGCTGTAAACGCTGTTCCTCGGTCTGTGATGACACAGGATGGAGCACCGTGGCGTAATACAATTCTCTCGATGAAAAACTGAGCAACTTCACAAGCCGTGCTTTTAGGAAGCGCCTTAGTTTCAGCATAGCGGGTTAGATAATCTGTAGCGACGATTATCCACTTGTTGCCGGAAGATGACAAGGGAAACGGACCCAGGAGGTCCATGCCGACTTGATCGAAGGGTGTTCTGGGTGGCTCGATAGGGTGAAGTAATCCCGCAGGCTTAACAGATGGGGATTTTCGGCGCTGGCATTCGCGGCAGGCTTTAACGTACTGTTTAACGCAAGCGGCAAGTTTCGGCCAGTAGTAAGACTTTCGTACCCTAGCGATGGTTCGGGTGATGCCCAGATGGCCCGATGGAGGCTCGTTGTGGCAGGCAAATAGAATTTCCTCACGCAGCTCTGCGGGGACGACCAACAGGTAAGTTTTGTTGCTGGCGGCTGCGTTCTTCTTGTACAACACGCCCTGTCGTAAGCAGAAGGATGACAATCCGCGAGTTATATGCTGGGGCAGTGATACGTTGCGGCCCTCTAGATGTTCAATGATAGGTCGCAATTGAGCATCTGCTCGCTGCCGTAAAGCCAAGTCTGTTACGCTTACGGAGCCAAGGAAAGGGCAGTCCTCTTCGAAGCTCTGAGCGGCAGGCTCAACTGGCGCGCGTGACAACGTGTCCGCATCTTCGTGTGCACGACCGGACTTGTACACGATAGTGACGTCGTACTCCTGCAGACGTAAGCTCCACCTTGCCAGTCGTCCGGAGGGGTCTCTGAGGTTCGCAAGCCAGCACAGCGAGTGATGATCCGTCACTACTCTGAATGGACGGCCGTAAAGGTAAGGTCGAAACTTAGCAATTGCCCACACGACAGCAAGGCACTCCTTCTCCGTGGTACTGTAGTTTGACTCCGGGCGTGTTAGGGTTCGGCTTGCGTAGGCGATAACCTTTTCAATTCCCTCCTGCCGTTGGACGAGTACCGCGCCCAGACCGACGTTACTGGCGTCGGTATGAATTTCTGTTTCGGCTTCCTCGTCGAAATGTCCAAGAACAGGTGGTGATGCCAGGCGAAGCCGAAGCTCTGTGAATGCTGATTCTTGTTCAGCACTCCAAACGAACGGCGTATCGTCTCTAGTGAGTCTAGTTAATGGTTCGGCAATTTTCGAAAAATTGCCTATAAAGCGCCGGTAGTACGCGCATAGACCAAGAAACCGCCGCACACTTTTCTTATCGGCAGGAGTCGGGAAGGCTGCGACAGCGGCGGTTTTCTCAGGGTCAGGACGGACGCCTTCTGCGCTTACGACATGTCCAAGGAACTTTAGTTCTTCGTAACCGAAATGGCATTTTTGCGGCTTTAACGTAAGGTTAGCCGTCCGAATCGCCTCAAGTACTTGTCGTAGTCGCTTCAGATGTTCGGAGAAGCTGGTTGAAAACACGACCACATCATCCAAGTACACAAGGCAGCTTTGCCATTTTAAGTCAGTCAACACAGTGTCCATCATGCGTTGGAAGGTAGCTGGCGCAGAGCAGAGTCCGAACGGTAGCACCCGAAATTCGTAGAGGCCATCCGGCGTGACAAAGGCGGTTTTTTCGCGGTCGCGCTCATCAACCTCAATTTGCCAGTAGCCACTCTTTAAATCCAGGGAAGAAAAATACTTCGCTCGTCGTAGTCGGTCAAGCGAGTCATCAATACGCGGCAGCGGATAAACATCTTTTTTTGTGACGTTGTTGAGCTTTCTGTAATCTACACAGAAGCGAAGCGTACCGTCCTTCTTCTTAACCAGAACGACCGGTGAGGACCAGGGACTGTTCGAAGGCTGGATAACGCCGTCGTCGATCATTTCTTTCACTTGCTGCTTGATAGCTGCGCGTTCTGTCGGCGAGACGCGGTATGGCTGTTGGTGAATAGGTCTTGCGTCGTCGTAAGTGATTATCCTGTGCTGTGTAATTGGCGTCTGACTCACTTTAGACGACTGAGCAAAGCACGCCCTGAATTCAAACAATAGCTCTCGCAAGGCCCTCTGGTTCTCTTCTGGCAGTGCACTGTTCATGTCAACATCTATTACGGTTTGTCCATTGCGGCTACTGTCTTCACAGGCAAAACACTCAATGACGTCCTCCAAGGCTTCAGCGTAGGCGACCGCAGTGCCCCGGAAAAGGTGACGATGCTCATTAGTGAAATTTGTAATCATGACCTCGGCTGTACCGTTCCGAATGTCAATGATGCCTCGTGCCACAGAAATTCCAAGCGCCAGCAGCAGGGAGACGTTGCACTCTGCCACTGTTTCACCGTCACTGGTTCCTTCGGAAGTCACCTGAATTAGGATACTTGCACGAGGTGGTATTGTGACACTGTCGTCGGAAACACGGAGGGCGGTTGTACGGCGGTTGGAGTCCCTTGACGTAGCGTTGACTGTCGAAAAGGAAATGCAGCGTCGCCGTAGGTCGATTACGGCGCCATATTCCCGAAGAAAATCGAGGCCGAGAATTAATTCGCGGGAGCAGTCACGTAGCACGATGGAGCTGACCAAAAACGTGCAGCCTCGTATTTGTAGCCTGGACGTGCACAAACCAACCGGCGTTACAACATGTCCGCCAGCTGTACGTACATGCGATCCTGTCCAAGGCATTATCACTTTCTTCAAGGTACGTGCCAATTGTCCGCTAATAATCGAGTAGTCAGCACCAGTGTCTATTAAGGCAGTTAAATTGCGACCGTCGAGCAGCACAGGTATGTCCATTGAAAAGTCGCTCAGCTGGGATACAGGCGCCGGCGTAGTCGAATTTCCGTTGGTCCGATGTCGCGTCGATTGGAGGGCGAGGTCTTCATCACGTCGAGAATCAGCGGCCTCGCCTCGAAAGGTCGCTGGCGTTAGTTTTCCAGACGAGGGCTCGGAGACCGTCCTTGCGGCCTTCGATTTCCGTTGCCTGAATAAGATGACGACCGCGGTGACGGTGAGCGCGACTGACGCCTGAGTGGGACGTTCTGCCGAGCGATAAAATCTTCAATTTCTGGTGGTCTCTGTCCAAACCGGGGGCGGGGTGAATTGGCAGGAAAACCCTGCAGCCCAAGTCGGCGGTACTGGCAGTCTCGGTAGAGGTGACCCGCTTCACCGCAGTGGTAGCAAAGCGGTCGTCGGTCGGGCATGCGCCATATGTCGGATTTACGCATGACGGGTCGAGTGTCTGCAAAATAAGGGACCACCTGTGCGGACTGCAGTGTGGCGTACGGGGTTGCGGCTGGTAGTGGGACTGGTGCAGGTGCGTTGTGTTCGAACGTGTCGGTATAAGTGGTGCGCTGGAAACCACTCACTGGGGATGGTGTCGTGGACGACGGAACGGTGCGTCTCAATACGTCTGCGTAGGTCACCCCTAGAGGTTCACTTGAAGTTGCGAACGCCTGAAGTGGTGCAGCAACCTGCGTTGGTGTCTCGCGGCGAGGTGTGCCGAGCGCATGCTGAACTTCGTCACGTATGATGGTGGCGATGCAATTCGTGGAAGGCTGCTGCTGCGCCTGGTTCAGCTGTTGCAGCTGTTGTAGCTCGTCGCGAACAACCGAACGTATCAGCTCGCGAAGCGCTCCCACGTCGGTCGGGAACGAGCCTAGCCCGGTGGTATAGGTAGCATTCACTTGCCGATCGTACTGGTTCCGCTGCTGCAGCGCCTTTTCCATGGCGACGGCTTCAGTGAGGAACTCCGCGACCGTTCTAGGCGGACTACGAATGAGTCCAGCGAAGAGCTGCTCTTTCACACCTCGCATCAAGTGTCGCAGCTTCTTGTCTTCCGGCATGGTTGGATCGGCGCGAGTGAACAGATGAACCATATCCTCCACGTATGTAGCCACACCTTCATTAGGCATCTGCATGCGGGACTGGAGGGCCCTTTCAGCGCGCTCTCGACGATCGAGACTCGAGTACGTTTCGCGGAGCCTGTGACAGAACTCATGCCACGACGTTAGGAGGCCCTTGCGGTTCTGGAACCATGTGCGAGCACCATCCAGAAGACTAAAGTACACATTCTTGAGCTTCGCTACTTCGTCCCACCCGTTGAAATCCGCTACGTACTCGTACTCAGCCAGCCAATCTTCCACATCTTCATAGAGGCCACCACGAAAGGGACTCGGAACACGTGGTTTTTGTAGCGTGTAATGAGTGGGTGCAGCTGCGGGTGCAGCGGTTGGAGCAGCGGCGGCTCCAGCGGTAGGGGAAGCGGTGACAGCAACAGTATTCTCCATACCAGTCGACGTACTTGTACTGTGAGGCACAAACTCGGGGGACAGTCCTCGAATCCTCCGACTGAAACGGTGTACCGGCGTAAGCTCTGGGTTTTGGGTCACGTTCCGGCTGCTAGAAGGAGTCTGTTGCATAGGTGAGGTTACCCAGCACCTCCACCATTAAAATGTCACGTTAAAGAGACAGGAGACGTTTTTTAAGGCGTCCTCACAAAAAGTCCGAAGAGCGGTCGGCTCAGCGCAGCCAAAAACAGAACAATGGCACGAGGGGGACTGCCACTTCGTCTGCCTCTTTTGCGCTGGCAGATCAAGCGCGCGGCAATATTGTGATATTCTCGGTAAAGCGCATGCAAGTATCGTGAAACCTTAAAGAACGATGTCATTTAGCGAGATACAGCGTTCTGTACTGTAATAAGTTGGTGAGAAACTGTGAGGTCAAGCAAATATCGTAATTGTGAACGAAACAGTGTAATTGAGCGTCTTTAGATACAAGTGCGAATGTTAGGTTAGGTTGATATATCAACCGTCGTAAAACCGCATTAAACAATGTCACTTAGTGAGATGTAGTGTTTTTCAACATTACAAGTCGGGAACTACGATATCTAATGTGAAAGCGCATGAAACCGTCGTAATCTTGTAGAAAACATTGTAAAGTTGCGAGTAAAACGTTTTCTAACGATAGAAGTGCGAAGGTTAGGTTAGGTTAGGTTAGTTTAAGCTAGGTAGCGTCGTGAAACTACCAAAAACGACGTCATCTAACGAGATAGTGTTGTTTTATAGCGAGTATTAAACTGCGATAGGTGAAATGTTGTGAAAGCACACAAAACGGCATGAACCAGCCAAATACTGCGTGTTCTACCGTTACAAGTGCGAAACTGCTATATTGTGATATTCTCGTTAAAGCGCATGCAAGCATCGTGAAACCTTAAAGAACAATGTCATTTAGCGAGATACAGCGTTCTGTACTGCAATAAGTTGGTGAAAAACTGTGAGGTTATGCAAATATCGTAATTGTGAACAAAACAGTGTAATAGAGCGTTTTTAGATACAAGTGCGAATGTTAGGTTAGGTTAAGATATGAACCGTCGTAAAACCGCATTAAACAATGTCAATTAGTGAGATGCAGTGTTTTTCACCATTAAAAGTGGGGAACTGCGATATCTAATGTGAAAGCGCTTGCAACCGTCGTTAGGTTAGGTTAGGTTAGGTTAGGTTAGGTTAGGTTTGGTTAGGTTAGGTTAGGTTAGATTAGGTTAGGTTAGGTAAGGTTAGGTTAGGTTAAGTTATGAACCGCGCTAAAACCGCATTATACAATGTCACTTAGTGAGATGCTGTGTTTTTCACCATTACAAGTCGGGAACTGCGATATCTAATGTGAAAGCGCATGAAACCGTCGTAATCTTGCAGAAAACATTGTAAAGTAGCGAATAAAACGTTTTCTAACGATAGAAGTGCGAAGGTTCGGTTAGTTTGAGCTAGGTAGCGTCGTGAAGCCACCAAAAACGATGTCATCTAACGAGATAGTGTTGTTTTATTGCGAGTACGAAACTGCGATAGGTGAAATATTGGGAAAGCACACAAAATGGCATGAACTAGCCAGATACTGCGTCTTGTGCCGTTACAAGTGCGAAACTGCTTTATTGTGATATTCTCGTTAAAGCGCATGCAAGCATCGTGAAACCTTAAAGAACGATGTCATTTAGCGAGATACAGCGTTCTGTACTGCAATAAGTTGGTGAAAAACTGTGAGGTTATGCAAATATCCTAATTGTGAACGAAACAGTGTAATAGAGCGTTTTTTAATGCAAGTGCGAATGTTAGGTTAGGTTAAGATATGAACCGTCGTAAAACCGCATTAAACAATGTCACTTAGTGAAATGCAGTGTTTTTCACCATTACAAGTCGGGAACTGCGATATCTAATGTGAAAGCGCTTGCAAACGTCGTTAGGTTAGGTTAGGTTAGGTTAGGTTAGGTTAGGTTACGTTAGGTTAGGTTAGGTTAGGTTTGGTTAGGTTAGGTTAGGTTAGGTTAGGGATGTTAGGTAAGGTTTGGTTAGGTTAGGTTAGGTTAGGTTGGGTTAGGTAAGGTTAGGTTAGGTTAAGTTATGAACCGCGCTAAAACCGCATTATACAATGTCACTTAGTGAGATGCTGTGTTTTTCACCATTACAAGTCGGGAACTGCGATATCTAATGTGAAAGCGCATGAAACCGTCGTAATCTTGCAGAAAACATTGTAAAGTAGCGAATAAAACGTTTTCTAACGATAGAAGTGCGAAGGTTCGGTTAGTTTGAGCTAGGTAGCGTCGTGAAGCCACCAAAAACGATGTCATCTAACGAGATAGTGTTGTTTTATTGCGAGTACGAAACTGCGATAGGTGAAATATTGGGAAAGCACACAAAATGGCATGAACTAGCCAGATACTGCGTCTTGTGCCGTTACAAGTGCGAAACTGCTTTATTGTGATATTCTCGTTAAAGCGCATGCAAGTATCGTGAAACCTTAAAGAACGATGTCATTTAGCGAGATACAGCGTTCTGTACTGTAATAAGTTGGTGAGAAACTGTGAGGTCAAGCAAATATCGTAATTGTGAACGAAACAGTGTAATTGAGCGTATTTAGATACAAGTGCGAATGTTAGGTTAGGTTGAGATATCAACCGTCGTAAAACCGCATTAAACAATGTCACTTAGTGAGATGTAGTGTTTTTCAACATTACAAGTCGGGAACTACGATATCTAATGTGAAAGCGCATAAAACCGTCGTAATCTTGTAGAAAACATTGTAAAGTTGCGAGTAAAACGTTTTCTAACGATAGAAGTGCGAAGGTTAGCTTGAGTTATGTTAGTTTAAGCTATGTAGCGTCGTGAGACCACCAAAAAGGACGTCATCTAACGAGATAGTGTTGTTTTATTGCATGTACGAAACTGCAATAGGTGAAATGTTGTGAAAGTACACAAAACGGCTTGAACAAGCCAGATACTGCGTGTTGTACCGTTACAAGTGCGAAACTGCTATAATGTGATATTCTCGTTAAAGCGCATGCAAGCATCGTGAAACCTTAAAGAACGATGTCATTTAGCGAGATACAGCGTTCTGTACTGCAATAAGTTGGTGAAAAACTGTGAGGTTATGCAAATATCGTAATTGTGAACGAAACAGTGTAATAGAGCGTTTTTCAATACAAGTACGAATGTTAGGTTAGGTTAAGATATGAATCGTCGTAAAACCGCATTAAACAATGTCACTTAGTGAGATGCAGTGTTTTTCACCATTACAAGTCGGGAACTGCGATATCTAATGTGAAAGCGCTTGCAAACGTCGTTAGGTTAGGTTAGGTTAGGTTAGGTTAGGTTAGGTTAGGTTTGGTTAGGTTAGGTTAGGTTAGGTTAGGTTATGTTAGGTTAGGTTGGGTTAGGTTAGGTAAGGTTACGTTAGGTTAAGGTATGAACCGTCGTAAAACCGCATTAAACAATGTCACTTAGTGAGATGCAGTGTTTTTCACCTTTACAAGTTGGGAACTGCGATATCTAATGTGAAAGCGCTTGAAACCGTCGTAATGTTGTAGAAAGCAATGTAAAGTAGCTAGTAAAACGTTTTCTAACGATAGAAGTGCGAAGGTTATGTTAGGTTGAGTTATGTTAGTTTAAGCTACGTAGCGTCGTGAAACCACCAAAAACGACGTCATCTAACGAGATAGTGTTGTTTTATTGCGAGTATTAAACTGCGATAGGTGAAATGTTGTGAAAGCACACAAAACGGCATGAACAAGCCAAATACTGCGTGTTCTACCGTTACAAGTGCGAAACTGCTATATTGTGATATTCTCGGTAAAGCGCATGCAAGTATCGTGAAACCTTAAAGAACGATGTCATTTAGCGAGATACAGCGTTCTGTACTGTAATAAGTTGGTGAGAAACTGTGAGGTCAAGCAAATATCGTAATTGTGAACGAAACAGTGTAATTGAGCGTCTTTAGATACAAGTGCGAATGTTAGGTTAGGTTGATATATCAACCGTCGTAAAACCGCATTAAACAATGTCACTTAGTGAGATGTAGTGTTTTTCAACATTACAAGTCGGGAACTACGATATCTAATGTGAAAGCGCATGAAACCGTCGTAATCTTGTAGAAAACATTGTAAAGTTGCGAGTAAAACGTTTTCTAACGATAGAAGTGCGAAGGTTAGGTTAGGTTAGGTTAGTTTAAGCTAGGTAGCGTCGTGAAACTACCAAAAACGACGTCATCTAACGAGATAGTGTTGTTTTATAGCGAGTATTAAACTGCGATAGGTGAAATGTTGTGAAAGCACACAAAACGGCATGAACCAGCCAAATACTGCGTGTTCTACCGTTACAAGTGCGAAACTGCTATATTGTGATATTCTCGTTAAAGCGCATGCAAGCATCGTGAAACCTTAAAGAACAATGTCATTTAGCGAGATACAGCGTTCTGTACTGCAATAAGTTGGTGAAAAACTGTGAGGTTATGCAAATATCGTAATTGTGAACAAAACAGTGTAATAGAGCGTTTTTAGATACAAGTGCGAATGTTAGGTTAGGTTAAGATATGAACCGTCGTAAAACCGCATTAAACAATGTCAATTAGTGAGATGCAGTGTTTTTCACCATTAAAAGTGGGGAACTGCGATATCTAATGTGAAAGCGCTTGCAACCGTCGTTAGGTTAGGTTAGGTTAGGTTAGGTTAGGTTAGGTTTGGTTAGGTTAGGTTAGGTTAGATTAGGTTAGGTTGGGTTGAGTTGGGTTAGGTTAGGTTAGGTTAGGTTAGGTTGGGTTAGGTTAGGTTAGGTTAGGTTAGGTTACGTTAGGTTAGGTTAGGTTACGTTAGGTTAGGTTAGGTTAGGTAAAGATAATTTGGTTAGGTTAGGTAAGGTTAGGTTAGGTTAGGTTAGGTTGGGTTGGGTGTTGTTGGGTTGGGTTGGGTTGGGTTAGGTTGGGTTAGGTTAGGTTAGGTTACGTTAGGTTAGGTTAGGTTACGTAAGGTTATGTTAGGTTAGGTTAGGTTACGTTAGGTTAGGTTAGGTCAGGTAAGGTTAGGTTACGTTAGAATAGGTTAGGTTAGGTTAGGTTACGTTAGGTTAGGTTAAGTTAGGTTAGGTTAGGTTTGGTTAGGTTAGGTTAGGTTAGCTTTGGTTAGGTTAGGTTGGGTTGGGTTGGGTTAGGTTGGGTTAGGTTAGGTTAGGTTAGGTTAGGTTGGGTTAGGTTAGTTTAGGTTAGGTTAGGTTAGGTCAGGTTGGGTTGGGTTGGTTAGGTTAGGTTAGGTTAGGTTAGGTAAGGTTAGGTTAGGTTAGGTAAGGTTAGGTTAGGTTAGGTTAGGTTAGGTTACGTTAGGTTAAGGTATGAACCGTCGTAAAACCGCATTAAACAATGTCACTTAGTGAGATGCAGTGTTTTTCACCTTTACAAGTTGGGAACTGTGATATCTAATGTGAAAGCGCTTGAAACCGTCGTAATGTTGTAGAAAGCAATGTAAAGTAGCGAGTAAAACGTTTTCTAACGATAGAAGTGCGAAGGTTATGTTAGGTTGAGTTATGTTAGTTTAAGCTAGGTAGCGTCGTGAAACTACCAAAAACAACGTCATCTAACGAGATAGTGTTGTTTTATTGCGAGTACGAAACTGCGATAGGTGAAATGTTGTGAAAGCACACAAAACGCGATGAACATGCCAAATACTGCGTGTTGTACCGTTACAAGTGCGAAACTGCTATGTTGTGATATTCTCGTTGAAGCGCATGCAAGCATCGTGAAATCTTAAAGAACGATGTCATTTAGCGAGATACAGCGTTCTGTACTGCAATAAGTTGGTGAAAAACTGTGAGGTTATGCAAATATCCTAATTGTGAACGAAACAGTGTAATAGAGCGTTTTTAATACAAGTGCGAATGTTAGGTTAGGTTAAGATATGAACCGTCGTAAAACCGCATTAAACAATGTCACTTAGTGAGATGCAGTGTTTTTCACCATTACAAGTCGGGAACTGCGATATCTAATGTGAAAGCGCTTGAAAACGTCGTTAGGTTAGGTTAGGTTAGGTTAGGTTTGGTTAGGTTAGGTTAGGTTAGGTCAGCTTAGGGTATGTTAGGTAAGGTTTGGTTAGGGTAGGTTAGGTTAGGTTGGGTTAGGTAAGGTTAGGTTAGGTTAAGATATGAACCGCGCTAAAACCGCATTAAACAATGTCACTTAGTGAGATGCTGTGTTTTTCACCATTACAAGTCGGGAACTGCGATATCTCATGTGAAAGCGCATGAAACCGTCGTAATCTTGTAGAAAACATTGTAAAGTAGCGAATAAAACGTTTTATAACGATAGAAGTGCGAAGGTTCGGTTAGCTTGAGCAAGGTAGCGTCGTGAAACCACCAAAAACGATGTCATCTAACGAGATAGTGTTGTTTTATTGCGAGTACGAAACTGCGATAGGTGAAATATTGGGAAAGCACACAAAATGGCATGAACTAGCCAGATACTGCGTCTTGTGCCGTTACAAGTGCGAAACTGCTTTATTGTGATATTCTCGTTAAAGCGCATGCAAGTATCTTGAAACCTTAAAGAACGATGTCATTTAGCGAGATACAGCGTTCTGTACTGTAATAAGTTGGTGAGAAACTGTGAGGTCAAGCAAATATCGTAATTGTGAACAAAACAGTGTAATTGAGCGTATCTAGATACAAGTGCGAATGTTTGGTTAGGTTGAGATATCAACCGTCGTAAAACCGCATTAAACAATGTCACTTAGTGAGATGTAGTGTTTTTCAACATTACAAGTCGGGAACTACGATATCTAATGTGAAAGCGCATGAAACCGTCGTAATCTTGTAGAAAACATTGTAAAGTTGCGAGTAAAACGTTTTCTAACGATAGAAGTGCGAAGGTTAGCTTGAGTTATGTTAGTTTAAGCTATGTAGCGTCGTGAGACCACCAAAAAGAACGTCATCTAACGAGATAGTGTTGTTTTATTGCGAGTACGAAACTGCGATAGGTAAAATGTTGTGAAAGCACACAAAACGGCATGAACAAGCCAAATACTGCGTGTTGTACCGTTACAAGTGCGAAACTGCTATGTTGTGACATTCTCGGTAAAGCGCATGCAAGTATCGTGAAACCTTAAAGAACGATGTCATTTAGCGAGATACAGCGTTCTGTACTGTAATAAGTTGGTGAGAAACTGTGAGGTCAAGCAAATATCGTAATTGTGAACGAAACAGTGTAATAGAGCGTTTTTCAATACAAGTACGAATGTTAGGTTAGGTTGACATATCAACCATCGTAAAACCGCATTAAACAATGTCACTTAGTGAGATGTAGTGTTTTTCAACATTACAAGTCGGGAACTACGATATCTAATGTGAAAGCGCATGAAACCGTCGTAATCTTGTAGAAAACATTGTAAAGTTGCGAGTAAAACGTTTTCTAACGATAGAAGTGCGAAGGTTAGCTTGAGTTATGTTAGTTTAAGCTATGTCGCGTCGTGAGACCACCAAAAAGGACGTCATCTAACGAGATAGTGTTGTTTTATTGCATGTACGAAACTGCAATAGGTGAAATGTTGTGAAAGTACACAAAACGGCATGAACAAGCCAAATACTGCGTGTTCTACAGTTACAAGTGCGAAACTGCTATATTGTGATATTCTCGTTAAAGCGCATGCAAGCATCGTGAAACCTTAAAGAACAATGTCATTTAGCGAGATACAGCGTTCTGTACTGCAATAAGTTGGTGAAAAACTGTGAGGTTATGCAAATATCGTAATTGTGAACGAAACAGTGTAATAGAGCGTTTTTCGATACAAGTACGAATGTTAGGTTAGGTTAAGATATGAACCGTCGTAAAACCGCACTAAACAATGTCACTTAGTGAGATGCAGTGTTTTTCACCATTACAAGTCGGGAACTGCGATATCTAATGTGAAAGCGCTTGCAAACGTCGTTAGGTTAGGTTAGGTTAGGTTAGGTTAGGTTACGTTAGGTTAGGTTTGGTTAGGTTAGGTTAGGTTAGGTTAGGTTAGGTTATGTTAGGCTAGGTTGGGTTAGGTTAGGTTAGGTTACGTTAGGTTAAGGTATGAACCGTCGTAAAACCGCAATAAACAATGTCACTTAGTGAGATGCAGTGTTTTTCACCTTTACAAGTTGGGAACTGCGATATCTAATGTGAAAGCGCTTGAAACCGTCGTAATGTTGCAGAAAACATTGTAATGTTGCCAGTAAAACGTTTTCTAACGATAGAAGTGCGAAGGTTAGGTTAGGTTAGGTTTGTTTAAGCTAGGTAGCGTCGTGAAACTACCAAAAACGACGTCATCTAACGAGATAGTGTTGTTTTATAGCGAGTATTAAACTGCGATAGGTGAAATGTTGTGAAAGCACACAAAACGGCATGAACAAGCCAAATACTGCGTGTTCTACCGTTACAAGTGCGAAACTGCTATATTGTGATATTCTCGTTAAAGCGCATGCAAGCATCGTGAAACCTTAAAGAAATATGTCATTTAGCGAGATACAACGTTCTGTACTGCAATAAGTTGGTGAAAAACTGTGAGATTATGCAAATATCGTAATTGTGAACAAAACAGTGTAATAAAGTGTTTTTAGATACAAGTGCGAATGTTAGGTTAGGTTAAGATATGAACCGTCGTAAAACCGCATTAAACAATGTCAATTAGTGAGATGCAGTGTTTTTCACCATTAAAAGTCGGGAACTGCGATATCTAATGTGAAAGCGCTTGCAACCGTCGTTAGGTTAGGTTAGGTTTTGTTAGGTTAGGTTAGGTTAGGTTAGATTAGGTTAGGTTTGGTTAGGTTAGGTTAGGTTAGGTTAGGTTAGGGATGTTATGTAAGGTTTGGTTAGGTTAGGTTAGGTTAGGTTGGGTTAGGTAAGGTTAGGTTAGGTTAAGATATGAACCGCGCTAAAACCGCATTAAACAATGTCACTTAGTGAGATGCTGTGTTTTTCACCATTACAAGTCGGGAACTGCGATATCTAATGTGAAAGCGCATGAAACCGTCGTAATCTTGCAGAAAACATTGTAAAGTAGCGAATAAAACGTTTTCTAACGATAGAAGTGCGAAGGTTCGGTTAGTTTGAGCTAGGTAGCGTCGTGAAGCCACCAAAAACGATGTCATCTAACGAGATAGTGTTGTTTTATTGCGAGTACGAAACTGCGATAGGTGAAATATTGGGAAAGCACACAAAATGGCATGAACTAGCCAGATACTGCGTCTTGTGCCGTTACAAGTGCGAAACTGCTTTATTGTGATATTCTCGTTAAAGCGCATGCAAGTATCGTGAAACCTTAAAGAACGATGTCATTTAGCGAGATACAGCGTTCTGTACTGTAATAAGTTGGTGAGAAACTGTGAGGTCAAGCAAATATCGTAATTGTGAACGAAACAGTGTAATTGAGCGTATTTAGATACAAGTGCGAATGTTAGGTTAGGTTAAGATATGAACCGTCGTAAAACCGCATTAAACAATGTCAATTAGTGAGATGCAGTGTTTTTCACCATTAAAAGTGGGGAACTGCGATATCTAATGTGAAAGCGCTTGCAACCGTCGTTAGGTTAGGTTAGGTTAGGTTAGGTTAGGTTTGGTTAGGTTAGGTTAGGTTAGGTTAGATTAGGTTAGGTTGGGTTGAGTTGGGTTAGGTTAGGTTAGGTTAGGTTGGGTTAGGTTAGGTTAGGTTAGGTTACGTTAGGTTAGGTTAGGTTAGGTTACGTTAGGTTAGGTTAGGTTAGGTAAAGATAATTTGGTTAGGTTAGGTAAGGTTAGGTTAGGTTAGGTTAGGTTAGGTTGGGTTGGGTGTTGTTGGGTTGGGTTGGGTTGGGTTAGGTTGGGTTAGGTTAGGTTAGGTTACGTTAGGTTAGGTTAGGTTACGTTAGGTTATGTTAGGTTAGGTTAGGTTAGGTTACGTTAGGTTAGGTTAGGTCAGGTAAGGTTAGGTTACGTTAGAATAGGTTAGGTTAGGTTAGGTTACGTTAGGTTAGGTTAAGTTAGGTTAGGTTAGGTTTGGTTAGGTTAGGTTAGGTTAGCTTTGGTTAGGTTAGGTTGGGTTGGGTTGGGTTAGGTTGGGTTAGGTTAGGTTAGGTTAGGTTGGGTTAGGTTAGTTTAGGTTAGGTTAGGTTAGGTTAGGTTGGGTTGGGTTGGTTAGGTTAGGTTAGGTTAGGTTAGGTAAGGTTAGGTTAGGTTAGGTTAGGTTAGGTTACGTTAGGTTAAGGTATGAACCGTCGTAAAACCGCATTAAACGATGTCACTTAGTGAGATGCAGTGTTTTTCACCTTTACAAGTTGGGAACTGTGATATCTAATGTGAAAGCGCTTGAAACCGTCGTAATGTTGTAGAAAGCAATGTAAAGTAGCGAGTAAAACGTTTTCTAACGATAGAAGTGCGAAGGTTATGTTAGGTTGAGTTATGTTAGTTTAAGCTAGGTAGCGTCGTGAAACTACCAAAAACAACGTCATCTAACGAGATAGTGTTGTTTTATTGCGAGTACGAAACTGCGATAGGTGAAATGTTGTGAAAGCACACAAAACGGCATGAACAAGCCAAATACTGCGTGTTCTACCGTTACAAGTGCGAAACTGCTATATTGTGATATTCTCGTTAAAGCGCATGCAAGCATCGTGAAACCTTAAAGAAATATGTCATTTAGCGAGATACAACGTTCTGTACTGCAATAAGTTGGTGAAAAACTTTGAGGTTATGCAAATATCGTAATTGTGAACAAAACAGTGTAATAAAGTGTTTTTAGATACAAGTGCGAATGTTAGGTTAGGTTAAGATATGAACCGTCGTAAAACCGCATTAAACAATGTCAATTAGTGAGATGCAGTGTTTTTCACCATTAAAAGTCGGGAACTGCGATATCTAATGTGAAAGCGCTTGCAACCGTCGTTAGGTTAGGTTAGGTTAGGTTTTGTTAGGTTAGGTTAGGTTAGGTTAGATTAGGTTAGGTTGGGTTGAGGGGTTAGGTTAGGTTAGGTTAGGTTAGGTTGGGTTAGGTTAGGTTAGGTTAGGTTAGGTTACGTTAGGTTAGGTTAGGTTACGTTAGGTTAGGTTAGGTTAGGTTACGTTAGGTTAGGTTAGGTTAGGTAAGGATAATTTGGTTAGGTTAGGTAAGGTTAGGTTAGGTTAGGTTGGGTTGGGTGTTGTTGGGTTGGGTGTTGTTGGGTTGGGTTGGGTTGGGTTAGGTTGGGTTAGGTTAGGTTAGGTTACGTTAGGTTAGGTTAGGTTAGGTTACGTTAGGTTATGTTAGGTTAGGTTAGGTTACGTTAGGTTAGGTCAGGTCAGGTAAGGTTAGGTTACGTTAGAATAGGTTAGGTTAGGTTAGGTTACGTTAGGTTAGGTTAAGTTAGGTTAGGTTAGGTTTGGTTAGGTTTGGTTAGGTTAGCTTAGGTTAGGTTAGGTTGGGTTGGGTTGGGTTGGGTTAGGTTAGGTTAGGTTAGGTTGGGTTAGGTTGGGTTAGGTTAGTTTAGGTTAGGTTAGGTTAGGTTAGGTTGGGTTGGGTTGGGTTAGGTTAGGTTAGGTTAGGTTTGGTTAGGTTACGTTAGGTTAAGGTATGAACCGTCGTAAAACCGCATTAAACAATGTCACATAGTGAGATGCAGTGTTTTTCACCTTTACAAGTTGGGAACTGCGATATCTAATGTGAACGCGCTTGAAACCGTCGTAATGTTGTAGAAAGCAATGTAAAGTAGCTAGTAAAACGTTTTCTAACGATAGAAGTGCGAAGGTTAGGTTGAGTTATGTTAGTTTAAGCTACGTAGCGTCGTGAAACCACCAAAAACGACGTCATCTAACGAGATAGTGTTGTTTTATTGCGAGTATTAAACTGCGATAGGTGAAATGTTGTGAAAGCACACAAAACGGCATGAACAAGCCAAATACTGCGTGTTCTACCGTTACAAGTGCGAAACTGCTATATTGTGATATTCTCGGTAAAGCGCATGCAAGTATCGTGAAACCTTAAAGAACGATGTCATTTAGCGAGATACAGCGTTCTGTACTGTAATAAGTTGGTGAGAAACTGTGAGGTCAAGCAAATATCGTAATTGTGAACGAAACAGTGTAATTGAGCGTATCTAGATACAAGTGCGAATGTTTGGTTAGGTTGAGATATCAACCGTCGTAAAACCGCATTAAACAATGTCACTTAGTGAGATGTAGTGTTTTTCAACATTACAAGTCGGGAACTACGATATCTAATGTGAAAGCGCATGAAACCGTCGTAATCTTGTAGAAAACATTGTAAAGTTGCGAGTAAAACGTTTTCTAACGATAGAAGTGCGAAGGTTAGCTTGAGTTATGTTAGTTTAAGCTATGTAGCGTCGTGAGACCACCAAAAAGAACGTCATCTAACGAGATAGTGTTGTTTTATTGCGAGTACGAAACTGCGATAGGTAAAATGTTGTGAAAGCACACAAAACGGCATGAACAAGCCAAATACTGCGTGTTGTACCGTTACAAGTGCGAAACTGCTATGTTGTGACATTCTCGGTAAAGCGCATGCAAGTATCGTGAAACCTTAAAGAACGATGTCATTTAGCGAGATACAGCGTTCTGTACTGTAATAAGTTGGTGAGAAACTGTGAGGTCAAGCAAATATCGTAATTGTGAACGAAACAGTGTAATAGAGCGTTTTTCAATACAAGTACGAATGTTAGGTTAGGTTGACATATCAACCATCGTAAAACCGCAATAAACAATGTCACTTAGTGAGATGTAGTGTTTTTCAACATTACAAGTCGGGAACTACGATATCTAATGTGAAAGCGCATGAAACCGTCGTAATCTTGTAGAAAACATTGTAAAGTTGCGAGTAAAACGTTTTCTAACGATAGAAGTGCGAAGGTTAGCTTGAGTTATGTTAGTTTAAGCTATGTCGCGTCGTGAGACCACCAAAAAGGACGTCATCTAACGAGATAGTGTTGTTTTATTGCATGTACGAAACTGCAATAGGTGAAATGTTGTGAAAGTACACAAAACGGCATGAACAAGCCAAATACTGCGTGTTCTACAGTTACAAGTGCGAAACTGCTATATTGTGATATTCTCGTTAAAGCGCATGCAAGCATCGTGAAACCTTAAAGAACAATGTCATTTAGCGAGATACAGCGTTCTGTACTGCAATAAGTTGGTGAAAAACTGTGAGGTTATGCAAATATCGTAATTGTGAACGAAACAGTGTAATAGAGCGTTTTTCAATACAAGTACGAATGTTAGGTTAGGTTGACATATCAACCATCGTAAAACCGCACTAAACAATGTCACTTAGTGAGATGCAGTGTTTTTCACCATTACAAGTCGGCAACTGCGATATCTAATGTGAAAGCGCATGAAACCGTCGTAATCTTGTAGAAAACATTGTAAAGTTGCGAGTAAAACGTTTTCTAACGATAGAAGTGCGAAGGTTAGCTTGAGTTATGTTAGTTTAAGCTATGTCGCGTCGTGAGACCACCAAAAAGGACGTCATCTAACGAGATAGTGTTGTTTTATTGCATGTACGAAACTGCAATAGGTGAAATGTTGTGAAAGTACACAAAACGGCATGAACAAGCCAAATACTGCGTGTTCTACAGTTACAAGTGCGAAACTGCTATATTGTGATATTCTCGTTAAAGCGCATGCAAGCATCGTGAAACCTTAAAGAACAATGTCATTTAGCGAGATACAGCGTTCTGTACTGCAATAAGTTGGTGAAAAACTGTGAGGTTATGCAAATATCGTAATTGTGAACGAAACAGTGTAATAGAGCGTTTTTCAATACAAGTACGAATGTTAGGTTAGGTTAAGATATGAACCGTCGTAAAACCGCACTAAACAATGTCACTTAGTGAGATGCAGTGTTTTTCACCATTACAAGTCGGCAACTGCGATATCTAATGTGAAAGCGCTTGCAAACGTCGTTAGGTTAGGTTAGGTTAGGTTAGGTTAGGTTAGGTTAGGTTAGGTTACGTTAGGTTAGGTTTGGTTAGGTTAGGTTAGGTTAGGTTAGGTTAGGTTATGTTAGGCTAGGTTGGGTTAGGTTAGGTTAGGTTACGTTAGGTTAAGGTATGAACCGTCGTAAAACCGCAATAAACAATGTCACTTAGTGAGATGCAGTGTTTTTCACCTTTAGAAGTTGGGAACTGCGATATCTAATGTGAAAGCGCTTGAAACCGTCGTAATGTTGCAGAAAGCAATGTAAAGTAGCGAGTAAAACGTTTTCTAACGATAGAAGTGCGAAACTTAGGTTATGTTAGTTTAAGCTAGGTAGCGTCGTGAAACCACCAAAAACGACGTCATCTAACGAGATAGTGTTGTTTTATTGCGAGTACGAAACTGCGATAGGTAAAATGTTGTGAAAGCACACAAAACGGCATGAACAAGCCAAATACTGCGTGTTGTACCGTTACAAGTGCGAAACTGCTATGTTTTGACATTCTCGGTAAAGCGCATGCAAGTATCGTGAAACCTTAAAGAACGATGTCATTTAGCGAGATACAGCGTTCTGTACTGTAATAAGTTGGTGAGAAACTGTGAGGTCAAGCAAATATCGTAATTGTGAACGAAACAGTGTAATTGAGCGTCTTTAGATACAAGTGCGAATGTTAGGTTAGGTTGACATATCAACCGTCGTAAAACCGCATTAAACAATGTCACTTAGTGAGATGTAGTGTTTTTCAACATTACAAGTCGGGAACTACGATATCTAATGTGAAAGCGCATGAAACCGTCGTAATCTTGTAGAAAACATTGTAAAGTTGCCAGTAAAACGTTTTCTAACGATAGAAGTGCGAAGGTTAGGTTAGGTTAGGTTTGTTTAAGCTAGGTAGCGTCGTGAAACTACCAAAAACGACGTCATCTAACGAGATAGTGTTGTTTTATAGCGAGTATTAAACTGCGATAGGTGAAATGTTGTGAAAGCACACAAAACGGCATGAACAAGCCAAATACTGCGTGTTCTACCGTTACAAGTGCGAAACTGCTATATTGTGATATTCTCGTTAAAGCGCATGCAAGCATCGTGAAACCTTAAAGAAATATGTCATTTAGCGAGATACAACGTTCTGTACTGCAATAAGTTGGTGAGAAACTGTGAGGTCAAGCAAATATCGTAATTGTGAACGAAACAGTGTAATTGAGCGTATTTAGATACAAGTGCGAATTTTAGGTTAGGTTAAGATATGAACCGTCGTAAAACCGCATTAAACAATGTCAATTAGTGAGATGCAGTGTTTTTCACCATTAAAAGTCGGGAACTGCGATATCTAATGTGAAAGCGCTTGCAACCGTCGTTAGGTTAGGTTAGGTTTTGTTAGGTTAGGTTAGGTTAGGTTAGATTAGGTTAGGTTTGGTTAGGTTAGGTTAGGTTAGGTTAGGTTAGGTTAGGTTAGGTAAGGTTAGGTTAGGTTAAGATATGAACCGCGCTAAAACCGCATTAAACAATGTCACTTAGTGAGATGCTGTGTTTTTCACCATTACAAGTCGGGAACTGCGATATCTAATGTGAAAGCGCATGAAACCGTCGTAATCTTGCAGAAAACATTGTAAAGTAGCGAATAAAACGTTTTCTAACGATAGAAGTGCGAAGGTTCGGTTAGTTTGAGCTAGGTAGCGTCGTGAAGCCACCAAAAACGATGTCATCTAACGAGATAGTGTTGTTTTATTGCGAGTACGAAACTGCGATAGGTGAAATATTGGGAAAGCACACAAAATGGCATGAACTAGCCAGATACTGCGTCTTGTGCCGTTACAAGTGCGAAACTGCTTTATTGTGATATTCTCGTTAAAGCGCATGCAAGTATCGTGAAACCTTAAAGAACGATGTCATTTAGCGAGATACAGCGTTCTGTACTGTAATAAGTTGGTGAGAAACTGTGAGGTCAAGCAAATATCGTAATTGTGAACGAAACAGTGTAATTGAGCGTATTTAGATACAAGTGCGAATGTTAGGTTAGGTTAAGATATGAACCGTCGTAAAACCGCATTAAACAATGTCAATTAGTGAGATGCAGTGTTTTTCACCATTAAAAGTGGGGAACTGCGATATCTAATGTGAAAGCGCTTGCAACCGTCGTTAGGTTAGGTTAGGTTAGGTTAGGTTAGGTTTGGTTAGGTTAGGTTAGGTTAGGTTAGATTAGGTTAGGTTGGGTTGAGTTGGGTTAGGTTAGGTTAGGTTAGGTTGGGTTAGGTTAGGTTAGGTTAGGTTACGTTAGGTTAGGTTAGGTTAGGTTACGTTAGGTTAGGTTAGGTTAGGTAAAGATAATTTGGTTAGGTTAGGTAAGGTTAGGTTAGGTTAGGTTAGGTTGGGTTGGGTGTTGTTGGGTTGGGTTGGGTTGGGTTAGGTTGGGTTAGGTTAGGTTAGGTTACGTTAGGTTAGGTTAGGTTACGTTAGGTTATGTTAGGTTAGGTTAGGTTAGGTTACGTTAGGTTAGGTTAGGTCAGGTAAGGTTAGGTTACGTTAGAATAGGTTAGGTTAGGTTAGGTTACGTTAGGTTAGGTTAAGTTAGGTTAGGTTAGGTTTGGTTAGGTTAGGTTAGGTTAGCTTTGGTTAGGTTAGGTTGGGTTGGGTTGGGTTGGGTTAGGTTGGGTTAGGTTGGGTTAGGTTAGGTTGGGTTAGGTTAGTTTAGGTTAGGTTAGGTTAGGTTAGGTTGGGTTGGGTTGGTTAGGTTAGGTTAGGTTAGGTTAGGTAAGGTTAGGTTAGGTTAGGTTAGGTTAGGTTACGTTAGGTTAAGGTATGAACCGTCGTAAAACCGCATTAAACGATGTCACTTAGTGAGATGCAGTGTTTTTCACCTTTACAAGTTGGGAACTGTGATATCTAATGTGAAAGCGCTTGAAACCGTCGTAATGTTGTAGAAAGCAATGTAAAGTAGCGAGTAAAACGTTTTCTAACGATAGAAGTGCGAAGGTTATGTTAGGTTGAGTTATGTTAGTTTAAGCTAGGTAGCGTCGTGAAACTACCAAAAACAACGTCATCTAACGAGATAGTGTTGTTTTATTGCGAGTACGAAACTGCGATAGGTGAAATGTTGTGAAAGCACACAAAACGCAATGAACAAGCCAAATACTGCGTGTTGTACCGTTACAAGTGCGAAACTGCTATGTTGTGATATTCTCGTTGAAGCGCATGCAAGCATCGTGAAATCTTAAAGAACGATGTCATTTAGCGAGATACAGCGTTCTGTACTGCAATAAGTTGGTGAAAAACTGTGAGGTTATGCAAATATCCTAATTGTGAACGAAACAGTGTAATAGAGCGTTTTTAATACAAGTGCGAATGTTAGGTTAGGTTAAGATATGAACCGTCGTAAAACCGCATTAAACAATGTCACTTAGTGAGATGCAGTGTTTTTCACCATTACAAGTCGGGAACTGCGATATCTAATGTGAAAGCGCTTGAAAACGTCGTTAGGTTAGGTTAGGTTAGGTTAGGTTTGGTTAGGTTAGGTTAGGTTAGGTCAGCTTAGGGTATGTTAGGTAAGGTTTGGTTAGGGTAGGTTAGGTTAGGTTGGGTTAGGTAAGGTTAGGTTAGGTTGATATGAACCGCGCTAAAACCGCATTAAACAATGTCAATTAGTGAGATGCAGTGTTTTTCACCATTAAAAGTCGGGAACTGCGATATCTAATGTGAAAGAGCTTGCAACCGTCGTTAGGTTAGGTTAGGTTTTGTTAGGTTAGGTTAGGTTAGGTTAGATTAGGTTAGGTTTGGTTAGGTTAGGTTAGGTTAGGTTAGGTTAGGGATGTTATGTAAGGTTTGGTTAGGTTAGGTTAGGTTAGGTTGGGTTAGGTAAAGTTAGGTTAGGTTAAGATATGAACCGCGCTAAAACCGCATTAAACAATGTCACTTAGTGAGATGCTGTGTTTTTCACCATTACAAGTCGGGAACTGCGATATCTAATGTGAAAGCGCATGAAACCGTCGTAATCTTGCAGAAAACATTGTAAAGTAGCGAATAAAACGTTTTCTAACGATAGAAGTGCGAAGGTTCGGTTAGTTTGAGCTAGGTAGCGTCGTGAAGCCACCAAAAACGATGTCATCTAACGAGATAGTGTTGTTTTATTGCGAGTACGAAACTGCGATAGGTGAAATATTGGGAAAGCACACAAAATGGCATGAACTAGCCAGATACTGCGTCTTGTGCCGTTACAAGTGCGAAACTGCTTTATTGTGATATTCTCGTTAAAGCGCATGCAAGTATCGTGAAACCTTAAAGAACGATGTCATTTAGCGAGATACAGCGTTCTGTACTGTAATAAGTTGGTGAGAAACTGTGAGGTCAAGCAAATATCGTAATTGTGAACGAAACAGTGTAATTGAGCGTATTTAGATACAAGTGCGAATGTTAGGTTAGGTTAAGATATGAACCGTCGTAAAACCGCATTAAACAATGTCAATTAGTGAGATGCAGTGTTTTTCACCATTAAAAGTGGGGAACTGCGATATCTAATGTGAAAGCGCTTGCAACCGTCGTTAGGTTAGGTTAGGTTAGGTTAGGTTAGGTTTGGTTAGGTTAGGTTAGGTTAGGTTAGATTAGGTTAGGTTGGGTTGAGTTGGGTTAGGTTAGGTTAGGTTAGGTTGGGTTAGGTTAGGTTAGGTTAGGTTAGGTTACGTTAGGTTAGGTTAGGTTAGGTTACGTTAGGTTAGGTTAGGTTAGGTAAAGATAATTTGGTTAGGTTAGGTAAGGTTAGGTTAGGTTAGGTTAGGTTGGGTTGGGTGTTGTTGGGTTGGGTTGGGTTGGGTTGGGTTAGGTTGGGTTAGGTTAGGTTAGGTTACGTTAGGTTAGGTTAGGTTACGTTAGGTTATGTTAGGTTAGGTTAGGTTAGGTTACGTTAGGTTAGGTTAGGTCAGGTAAGGTTAGGTTACGTTAGAATAGGTTAGGTTAGGTTAGGTTACGTTAGGTTAGGTTAAGTTAGGTTAGGTTAGGTTTGGTTAGGTTAGGTTAGGTTAGCTTTGGTTAGGTTAGGTTGGGTTGGGTTGGGTTAGGTTGGGTTAGGTTAGGTTAGGTTAGGTTGGGTTAGGTTAGTTTAGGTTAGGTTAGGTTAGGTTAGGTTGGGTTGGGTTGGTTAGGTTAGGTTAGGTTAGGTAAGGTTAGGTTAGGTTAGGTTAGGTTAGGTTACGTTAGGTTAAGGTATGAACCGTCGTAAAACCGCATTAAACGATGTCACTTAGTGAGATGCAGTGTTTTTCACCTTTACAAGTTGGGAACTGTGATATCTAATGTGAAAGCGCTTGAAACCGTCGTAATGTTGTAGAAAGCAATGTAAAGTAGCGAGTAAAACGTTTTCTAACGATAGAAGTGCGAAGGTTATGTTAGGTTGAGTTATGTTAGTTTAAGCTAGGTAGCGTCGTGAAACTACCAAAAACAACGTCATCTAACGAGATAGTGTTGTTTTATTGCGAGTACGAAACTGCGATAGGTGAAATGTTGTGAAAGCACACAAAACGCAATGAACAAGCCAAATACTGCGTGTTGTACCGTTACAAGTGCGAAACTGCTATGTTGTGATATTCTCGTTGAAGCGCATGCAAGCATCGTGAAATCTTAAAGAACGATGTCATTTAGCGAGATACAGCGTTCTGTACTGCAATAAGTTGGTGAAAAACTGTGAGGTTATGCAAATATCCTAATTGTGAACGAAACAGTGTAATAGAGCGTTTTTAATACAAGTGCGAATGTTAGGTTAGGTTAAGATATGAACCGTCGTAAAACCGCATTAAACAATGTCACTTAGTGAGATGCAGTGTTTTTCACCATTACAAGTCGGGAACTGCGATATCTAATGTGAAAGCGCTTGAAAACGTCGTTAGGTTAGGTTAGGTTAGGTTAGGTTTGGTTAGGTTAGGTTAGGTTAGGTCAGCTTAGGGTATGTTAGGTAAGGTTTGGTTAGGGTAGGTTAGGTTAGGTTGGGTTAGGTAAGGTTAGGTTAGGTTGATATGAACCGCGCTAAAACCGCATTAAACAATGTCACTTAGTGAGATGCTGTGTTTTTCACCATTACAAGTCGGGAACTTCGATATCTAATGTGAAAGCGCATGAAACCGTCGTAATCTTGTAGAAAACATTGTAAAGTAGCGAATAAAACGTTTTCTAACGATAGAAGTGCGAAGGTTCGGTTAGTTTGAGCTAGGTAGCGTCGTGAAACCACCAAAAACGATGTCATCTAACGAGATAGTGTTGTTTTATTGCGAGTACGAAACTGCGATAGGTGAAATATTGGGAAAGCACACAAAATGGCATGAACTAGCCAGATACTGCGTCTTGTGCCGTTACAAGTGCGAAACTGCTTTATTGTGATATTCTCGTTAAAGCGCATGCAAGTATCTTGAAACCTTAAAGAACGATGTCATTTAGCGAGATACAGCGTTCTGTACTGTAATAAGTTGGTGAGAAACTGTGAGGTCAAGCAAATATCGTAATTGTGAACGAAACAGTGTAATTGAGCGTATCTAGATACAAGTGCGAATGTTAGGTTAGGTTGAGATATCAACCGTCGTAAAACCGCATTAAACAATGTCACTTAGTGAGATGTAGTGTTTTTCAACATTACAAGTCGGGAACTACGATATCTAATGTGAAAGCGCATGAAACCGTCGTAATCTTGTAGAAAACATTGTAAAGTTGCGAGTAAAACGTTTTCTAACGATAGAAGTGCGAAGGTTAGCTTGAGTTATGTTAGTTTAAGCTATGTAGCGTCGTGAGACCACCAAAAACGACGTCATCTAACGAGATAGTGTTGTTTTATTGCGAGTATTAAACTGCGATAGGTGAAATGTTGTGAAAGCACACAAAACGGCATGAACAAGCCAAATACTGCGTGTTCTACCGTTACAAGTGCGAAACTGCTATATTGTGATATTCTCGTTAAAGCGCATGCAAGCATCGTGAAACCTTAAAGAACAATGTCATTTACCGAGATACAGCGTTCTGTACTGCAATAAGTTGGTGAAAAACTGTGAGGTTATGCAAATATCGTAATTGTGAACGAGACAGTGTAATATAGCGTTTTTCAACACAAGTACGAATGTTAGGTTAGGTTAAGATATGAACCGTCGTAAAACCGCATTAAACAATGTCACTAAGTGAGATGCAGTGTTTTTCACCATTACAAGTCGGGAACTGCGATATCTAATGTGAAAGCGCTTGCAAACGTCGTTAGGTTAGGTTAGGTTAGGTTAGGTTAGGTTAGGTTACGTTATGTTAGGTTTGGTTAGGTTAGGTTAGGTTAGGTTATGTTAGGTTAGGTTGGGTTAGGTTAGGTTAGGTTACGTTAGGTTAAGGTATGAACCGTCGTAAAACCGCATTAAACAATGTCACTTAGTGAGATGCAGTGTTTTTCACCTTTACAAGTTGGGAACTGCGATATCTAATGTGAAAGCGCTTGAAACCGTCGTAATGTTCCAGAAAGCAATGTAAAGTAGCGAGTAAAACGTTTTCTAACGATAGAAGTGCGAAGGTTATGTTAGGTTGAGTCATGTTAGTTTAAGCTAGGTAGCGTCGTGAAACCACCAAAAACGACGTCATCTAACGAGATAGTGTTGTTTTATTGCGAGTATTAAACTGCGATAGGTGAAATGTTGTGAAAGCACACAAAACGGCATGAACAAGCCAAATACTGCGTGTTCTACCGTTACAAGTGCGAAACTGCTATATTGTGTTATTCTCGTTAAAGCGCATGCAAGCATCGTGAAACCTTAAAGAACAATGTCATTTAGCGAGATACAGCGTTCTGTACTGCAATAAGTTGGTGCACAACGTTGAGGTTATGCAAATATCGTAATTGTGAACGAAACAGTGTAATAGAGCGTTTTTCAATACAAGTACGAATGTTAGGTTAGGTTGACATATCAACCATCGTAAAACCGCATTAAACAATGTCACTTAGTGAGATGTAGTGTTTTTCAACATTACAAGTCGGGAACTACGATACCTAATGTGAAAGCGCATGAAACCGTCGTAATCTTGTAGAAAACATTGTAAAGTTGCGAGTAAAACGTTTTCTAACGATAGAAGTGCGAAGGTTAGCTTGAGTTATGTTAGTTTAAGCTATGTAGCGTCGTGAGACCACCAAAAAGGACGTCATCTAACGAGATAGTGTTGTTTTATTGCATGTACGAAACTGCAATAGGTGAAATGTTGTGAAAGTACACAAAACGGCATGAACAAGCCAAATACTGCGTGTTCTACCGTTACAAGTGCGAAACTGCTATATTGTGATATTCTCGTTAAAGCGCATGCAAGCATCGTGAAACCTTAAAGAACAATGTCATTTAGCGAGATACAGCGTTCTGTACTGCAATAAGTTGGTGAAAAACTGTGAGGTTATGCAAATATCGTAATTGTGAACGAAACAGCGTAATAGAGCGTTTTTCAATACAAGTACGAATGTTAGGTTAGGTTAAGATATGAACCGTCGTAAAACCGCACTAAACAATGTCACTTAGTGAGATGCAGTGTTTTTCACCATTACAAGTCGGGAACTGCGATATCTAATGTGAAAGCGCTTGCAAACGTCGTTAGGTTAGGTTAGGTTAGGTTAGGTTAGGTTAGGTTACGTTAGGTTAGGTTTGGTTAGGTTAGGTTAGGTTAGGTTAGGTTATGTTAGGCTAGGTTGGGTTAGGTTAGGTTAGGTTACGTTAGGTTAAGGTATGAACCGTCGTAAAACCGCAATAAACAATGTCACTTAGTGAGATGCAGTGTTTTTCACCTTTACAAGTTGGGAACTGCGATATCTAATGTGAAAGCGCTTGAAACCGTCGTAATGTTGCAGAAAGCAATGTAAAGTAGCGAGTAAAACGTTTTCTAACGATAGAAGTGCGAAACTTAGGTTATGTTAGTTTAAGCTAGGTAGCGTCGTGAAACCACCAAAAACGACGTCATCTAACGAGATAGTGTTGTTTTATTGCGAGTACGAAACTGCGATAGGTAAAATGTTGTGAAAGCACACAAAACGGCATGAACAAGCCAAATACTGCGTGTTGTACCGTTACAAGTGCGAAACTGCTATGTTTTGACATTCTCGGTAAAGCGCATGCAAGTATCGTGAAACCTTAAAGAACGATGTCATTTAGCGAGATACAGCGTTCTGTACTGTAATAAGTTGGTGAGAAACTGTGAGGTCAAGCAAATATCGTAATTGTGAACGAAACAGTGTAATTGAGCGTCTTTAGATACAAGTGCGAATGTTAGGTTAGGTTGACATATCAACCGTCGTAAAACCGCATTAATGTCACTTAGTGAGATGTAGTGTTTTTCAACATTACAAGTCGGGAACTACGATATCTAATGTGAAAGCGCATGAAACCGTCGTAATCTTGTAGAAAACATTGTAAAGTTGCGAGTAAAACGTTTTCTAACGATAGAAGTGCGAAGGTTAGGTTAGGTTAGGTTAGTTTAAGCTAGGTAGCGTCGTGAAACTACCAAAAACGACGTCATCTAACGAGATAGTGTTGTTTTATAGCGAGTATTAAACTGCGATAGGTGAAATGTTGTGAAAGCACACAAAACGGCATGAACAAGCCAAATACTGCGTGTTCTACCGTTACAAGTGCGAAACTGCTATATTGTGATATTCTCGTTAAAGCGCATGCAAGCATTGTGAAACCTTAAAGAAATATGTCATTTAGCGAGATACAACGTTCAGTACTGCAATAAGTTGGTGAAAAACTGAGGTTATGCAAATATCGTAATTGTGAACAAAACAGTGTAATAAAGTGTTTTTAGATACAAGTGCAAATGTTAGGTTAGGTTAAGATATGAACCGTCGTAAAACCGCATTAAACAATGTCAATTAGTGAGATGCAGTGTTTTTCACCATTAAAAGTCGGGAACTGCGATATCTAATGTGAAAGCGCTTGCAACCGTCGTTAGGTTAGGTTAGGTTAGGTTTTGTTAGGTTAGGTTAGGTTAGGTTAGATTAGGTTAGGTTGGGTTGAGGGGTTAGGTTAGGTTAGGTTAGGTTAGGTTGGGTTAGGTTAGGTTAGGTTAGGTTAGGTTACGTTAGGTTAGGTTAGGTTACGTTAGGTTAGGTTAGGTTAGGTTACGTTAGGTTAGGTTAGGTTAGGTAAGGATAATTTGGTTAGGTTAGGTAAGGTTAGGTTAGGTTAGGTTGGGTTGGGTGTTGTTGGGTTGGGTGTTGTTGGGTTGGGTTGGGTTGGGTTAGGTTGGGTTAGGTTAGGTTAGGTTACGTTAGGTTAGGTTAGGTTAGGTTACGTTAGGTTATGTTAGGTTAGGTTACGTTAGGTTAGGTCAGGTCAGGTAAGGTTAGGTTACGTTAGAATAGGTTAGGTTAGGTTAGGTTACGTTAGGTTAGGTTAAGTTAGGTTAGGTTAGGTTTGGTTAGGTTTGGTTAGGTTAGCTTAGGTTAGGTTAGGTTGGGTTGGGTTGGGTTGGGTTAGGTTAGGTTAGGTTAGGTTGGGTTAGGTTAGGTTAGGTTACGTTAGGTTAGGTTTGGTTAGGTTAGGTTAGGTTAGGTTATGTTAGGTTAGGTTGGGTTAGGTTAGGTAAGGTTACGTTAGGTTAAGGTATGAACCGTCGTAAAACCGCATTAAACAATGTCACATAGTGAGATGCAGTGTTTTTCACCTTTACAAGTTGGGAACTGCGATATCTAATGTGAACGCGCTTGAAACCGTCGTAATGTTGTAGAAAGCAATGTAAAGTAGCTAGTAAAACGTTTTCTAACGATAGAAGTGCGAAGGTTATGTTAGGTTGAGTTATGTTAGTTTAAGCTACGTAGCGTCGTGAAACCACCAAAAACGACGTCATCTAACGAGATAGTGTTGTTTTATTGCGAGTATTAAACTGCGATAGGTGAAATGTTGTGAAAGCACACAAAACGGCATGAACAAGCCAAATACTGCGTGTTCTACCGTTACAAGTGCGAAACTGCTATATTGTGATATTCTCGGTAAAGCGCATGCAAGCATCGTGAAACCTTAAAGAACAATGTCATTTAGCGAGATACAGCGTTCTGTACTGCAATAAGTTGGTGAAAAACTGTGAGGTTATGCAAATATCGTAATTGTGAACGAAACAGCGTAATAGAGCGTTTTTCAATACAAGTACGAATGTTAGGTTAGGTTAAGATATGAACCGTCGTAAAACCGCACTAAACAATGTCACTTAGTGAGATGCAGTGTTTTTCACCATTACAAGTCGGGAACTGCGATATCTAATGTGAAAGCGCTTGCAAACGTCGTTAGGTTAGGTTAGGTTAGGTTAGGTTAGGTTACGTTAGGTTAGGTTTGGTTAGGTTAGGTTAGGTTAGGTTAGGTTATGTTAGGCTAGGTTGGGTTAGGTTAGGTTAGGTTACGTTAGGTTAAGGTATGAACCGTCGTAAAACCGCAATAAACAATGTCACTTAGTGAGATGCAGTGTTTTTCACCTTTACAAGTTGGGAACTGCGATATCTAATGTGAAAGCGCTTGAAACCGTCGTAATGTTGCAGAAAGCAATGTAAAGTAGCGAGTAAAACGTTTTCTAACGATAGAAGTGCGAAACTTAGGTTATGTTAGTTTAAGCTAGGTAGCGTCGTGAAACCACCAAAAACGACGTCATCTAACGAGATAGTGTTGTTTTATTGCGAGTACGAAACTGCGATAGGTAAAATGTTGTGAAAGCACACAAAACGGCATGAACAAGCCAAATACTGCGTGTTGTACCGTTACAAGTGCGAAACTGCTATGTTTTGACATTCTCGGTAAAGCGCATGCAAGTATCGTGAAACCTTAAAGAACGATGTCATTTAGCGAGATACAGCGTTCTGTACTGTAATAAGTTGGTGAGAAACTGTGAGGTCAAGCAAATATCGTAATTGTGAACGAAACAGTGTAATTGAGCGTCTTTAGATACAAGTGCGAATGTTAGGTTAGGTTGACATATCAACCGTCGTAAAACCGCATTAATGTCACTTAGTGAGATGTAGTGTTTTTCAACATTACAAGTCGGGAACTACGATATCTAATGTGAAAGCGCATGAAACCGTCGTAATCTTGTAGAAAACATTGTAAAGTTGCGAGTAAAACGTTTTCTAACGATAGAAGTGCGAAGGTTAGGTTAGGTTAGGTTAGTTTAAGCTAGGTAGCGTCGTGAAACTACCAAAAACGACGTCATCTAACGAGATAGTGTTGTTTTATAGCGAGTATTAAACTGCGATAGGTGAAATGTTGTGAAAGCACACAAAACGGCATGAACAAGCCAAATACTGCGTGTTCTACCGTTACAAGTGCGAAACTGCTATATTGTGATATTCTCGTTAAAGCGCATGCAAGCATCGTGAAACCTTAAAGAAATATGTCATTTAGCGAGATACAACGTTCTGTACTGCAATAAGTTGGTGAAAAACTTTGAGGTTATGCAAATATCGTAATTGTGAACAAAACAGTGTAATAAAGTGTTTTTAGATACAAGTGCGAATGTTAGGTTAGGTTAAGATATGAACCGTCGTAAAACCGCATTAAACAATGTCAATTAGTGAGATGCAGTGTTTTTCACCATTAAAAGTCGGGAACTGCGATATCTAATGTGAAAGCGCTTGCAACCGTCGTTAGGTTAGGTTAGGTTAGGTTTTGTTAGGTTAGGTTAGGTTAGGTTAGATTAGGTTAGGTTGGGTTGAGGGGTTAGGTTAGGTTAGGTTAGGTTAGGTTGGGTTAGGTTAGGTTAGGTTAGGTTAGGTTACGTTAGGTTAGGTTAGGTTACGTTAGGTTAGGTTAGGTTAGGTTACGTTAGGTTAGGTTAGGTTAGGTAAGGATAATTTGGTTAGGTTAGGTAAGGTTAGGTTTGGTTAGGTTGGGTTGGGTGTTGTTGGGTTGGGTGTTGTTGGGTTGGGTTGGGTTGGGTTAGGTTGGGTTAGGTTAGGTTAGGTTACGTTAGGTTAGGTTAGGTTAGGTTACGTTAGGTTATGTTAGGTTAGGTTAGGTTACGTTAGGTTAGGTCAGGTCAGGTAAGGTTAGGTTACGTTAGAATAGGTTAGGTTAGGTTAGGTTACGTTAGGTTAGGTTAAGTTAGGTTAGGTTAGGTTTGGTTAGGTTTGGTTAGGTTAGCTTAGGTTAGGTTAGGTTGGGTTGGGTTGGGTTGGGTTAGGTTAGGTTAGGTTAGGTTAGGTTGGGTTAGGTTAGGTTAGGTTACGTTAGGTTAGGTTTGGTTAGGTTAGGTTAGGTTAGGTTATGTTAGGTTAGGTTGGGTTAGGTTAGGTAAGGTTACGTTAGGTTAAGGTATGAACCGTCGTAAAACCGCATTAAACAATGTCACATAGTGAGATGCAGTGTTTTTCACCTTTACAAGTTGGGAACTGCGATATCTAATGTGAACGCGCTTGAAACCGTCGTAATGTTGTAGAAAGCAATGTAAAGTAGCTAGTAAAACGTTTTCTAACGATAGAAGTGCGAAGGTTATGTTAGGTTGAGTTATGTTAGTTTAAGCTACGTAGCGTCGTGAAACCACCAAAAACGACGTCATCTAACGAGATAGTGTTGTTTTATTGCGAGTATTAAACTGCGATAGGTGAAATGTTGTGAAAGCACACAAAACGGCATGAACAAGCCAAATACTGCGTTTTCTACCGTTACAAGTGCGAAACTGCTATATTGTGATATTCTCGGTAAAGCGCATGCAAGTATCGTGAAACCCTAAAGAACGATGTCATTTAGCGAGATACAGCGTTCTGTACTGTAATAAGTTGGTGAGAAACTGTGAGGTCAAGCAAATATCGTAATTGTGAACGAAACAGTGTAATTGAGCGTCTTTAGATACAAGTGCGAATGTTAGGTTAGGTTGATATATCAACCGTCGTAAAACCGCATTAAACAATGTCACTTAGTGAGATGTAGTGTTTTTCAACATTAAAAGTCGGGAACTACGATATCTAATGTGAAAGCGCATGAAACCGTCGTAATCATTGTAAAGTTGCGAGTAAAACGTTTTCTAACGATAGAAGTGCGAAGGTTAGGTTAGGTTAGGTTAGTTTAAGCTAGGTAGCGTCGTGAAACTACCAAAAACGACGTCATCTAACGAGATAGTGTTGTTTTATAGCGAGTATTGAGTATTAAACTGCGATAGGTGAAATGTTGTGAAAGCACACAAAACGGCATGAACAAGCCAAATACTGCGTGTTCTACCGTTACAAGTGCGAAACTGCTATATTGTGATATTCTCGTTAAAGCGCATGCAAGCATCGTGAAACCTTAAAGAACAATGTCATTTAGCGAGATACAGCGTTCTGTACTGCAATAAGTTGGTGAAAAAATGTGAGGTTATGCAAATATCGTAATTGTGAACAAAACAGTGTAATAGAGCGTTTTTAGATACAAGTGCGAATGTTAGGTTAGGTTAAGATATGAACCGTCGTAAAACCGCATTAAACAATGTCAATTAGTGAGATGCAGTGTTTTTCACCATTAAAAGTGGGGAACTGCGATATCTAATGTGAAAGCGCTTGCAACCGTCGTTAGGTTAGGTTAGGTTAGGTTAGGTTAGGTTTGGTTAGGTTAGGTTAGGTTAGATTAGGTTAGGTTGGGTTGAGTTGGGTTAGGTTAGGTTAGGTTAGGTTAGGTTGGGTTAGGTTAGGTTAGGTTAGGTTAGGTTACGTTAGGTTAGGTTAGGTTAGGTTACGTTAGGTTAGGTAAAGATAATTTGGTTAGGTTAGGTAAGGTTAGGTTAGGTTAGGTTAGGTTGGGTTGGGTGTTGTTGGGTTGGGTTGGGTTAGGTTGGGTTAGGTTAGGTTAGGTTACGTTAGGTTAGGTTAGGTTACGTTAGGTTATGTTAGGTTAGGTTAGGTTACGTTAGGTTAGGTTAGGTCAGGTAAGGTTAGGTTACGTTAGAATAGGTTAGGTTAGGTTAGGTTACGTTAGGTTAGGTTAAGTTAGGTTAGGTTAGGTTTGGTTAGGTTAGGTTAGGTTAGCTTTGGTTAGGTTAGGTTGGGTTGGGTTGGGTTAGGTTGGGTTAGGTTAGGTTAGGTTAGGTTAGGTTGGGTTAGGTTAGTTTAGGTTAGTTTAGGTTAGGTTAGGTTGGGTTGGGTTGGATAGGTTAGGTTAGGTTAGGTTAGGTAAGGTTAGGTTAGGTTAGGTTAGGTTACGTTAGGTTAAGGTATGAACCGCCGTAAAACCGCATTAAACAATGTCACTTAGTGAGATGCAGTGTTTTTCACCTTTACAAGTTGGGAACTGTGATATCTAATGTGAAAGCGCTTGAAACCGTCGTAATGTTGTAGAAAGCAATGTAAAGTAGCGAGTAAAACGTTTTCTAACGATAGAAGTGCGAAGGTTATGTTAGGTTGAGTTATGTTAGTTTAAGCTAGGTAGCGTCGTGAAACTACCAAAAATAACGTCATCTAACGAGATAGTGTTTTTATTGCGAGTACGAAACTGCGATAGGTGAAATGTTGTGAAAGCACACAAAACGCAATGAACAAGCCAAATACTGCGTGTTGTACCGTTACAAGTGCGAAACTGCTATGTTGTGATATTCTCGTTGAAGCGCATGCAAGCATCGTGAAATCTTAAAGAACGATGTCATTTAGCGAGATACAGCGTTCTGTACTGCAATAAGTTGGTGAAAAACTGTGAGGTTATGCAAATATCCTAATTGTGAACGAAACAGTGTAATAGAGCGTTTTTAATACAAGTGCGAATGTTAGGTTAGGTTAAGATATGAACCGTCGTAAAACCGCATTAAACAATGTCACTTAGTGAGATGCAGTGTTTTTCACCATTACAAGTCGGGAACTGCGATATCTAATGTGAAAGCGCTTGAAAACGTCGTTAGGTTAGGTTAGGTTAGGTTAGGTTTGGTTAGGTTAGGTTAGGTTAGGTCAGCTTAGGGTATGTTAGGTAAGGTTTGGTTAGGGTAGGTTAGGTTAGGTTGGGTTAGGTAAGGTTAGGTTAGGTTAAGATATGAACCGCGCTAAAACCGCATTAAACAATGTCACTTAGTGAGATGCTGTGTTTTTCACCATTACAAGTCGGGAACTGCGATATCTCATGTGAAAGCGCATGAAACCGTCGTAATCTTGTAGAAAACATTGTAAAGTAGCGAATAAAACGTTTTCTAACGATAGAAGTGCGAAGGTTCGGTTAGTTTGAGCTAGGTAGCGTCGTGAAACCACCAAAAACGATGTCATCTAACGAGATAGTGTTGTTTTATTGCGAGTACGAAACTGCGATAGGTGAAATATTGGGAAAGCACACAAAATGGCATGAACTAGCCAGATACTGCGTCTTGTGCCGTTACAAGTGCGAAACTGCTTTATTGTGATATTCTCGTTAAAGCGCATGCAAGTTTCTTGAAACCTTAAAGAACGATGTCATTTAGCGAGATACAGCGTTCTGTACTGTAATAAGTTGGTGAGAAACTGTGAGGTCAAGCAAATATCGTAATTGTGAACGAAACAGTGTAATTGAGCGTATCTAGATACAAGTGCGAATGTTTGGTTAGGTTGAGATATCAACCGTCGTAAAACCGCATTAAACAATGTCACTTAGTGAGATGTAGTGTTTTTCAACATTACAAGTCGGGAACTACGATATCTAATGTGAAAGCGCATGAAACCGTCGTAATCTTGTAGAAAACATTGTAAAGTTGCGAGTAAAACGTTTTCTAACGATAGAAGTGCGAAGGTTAGCTTGAGTTATGTTAGTTTAAGCTATGTAGCGTCGTGAGACCACCAAAAAGAACGTCATCTAACGAGATAGTGTTGTTTTATTGCGAGTACGAAACTGCGATAGGTAAAATGTTGTGAAAGCACACAAAACGGCATGAACAAGCCAAATACTGCGTGTTGTACCGTTACAAGTGCGAAACTGCTATGTTGTGACATTCTCGGTAAAGCGCATGCAAGTATCGTGAAACCTTAAAGAACGATGTCATTTAGCGAGATACAGCGTTCTGTACTGTAATAAGTTGGTGAGAAACTGTGAGGTCAAGCAAATATCGTAATTGTGAACGAAACAGTGTAATAGAGCGTTTTTCAATACAAGTACGAATGTTAGGTTAGGTTGACATATCAACCATCGTAAAACCGCATTAAACAATGTCACTTAGTGAGATGTAGTGTTTTTCAACATTACAAGTCGGGAACTACGATATCTAATGTGAAAGCGCATGAAACCGTCGTAATCTTGTAGAAAACATTGTAAAGTTGCGAGTAAAACGTTTTCTAACGATAGAAGTGCGAAGGTTAGCTTGAGTTATGTTAGTTTAAGCTATGTAGCGTCGTGAGACCACCAAAAAGGACGTCATCTAACGAGATAGTGTTGTTTTATTGCATGTACGAAACTGCAATAGGTGAAATGTTGTGAAAGTACACAAAACGGCATGAACAAGCCAAATACTGCGTGTTCTACCGTTACAAGTGCGAAACTGCTATATTGTGATATTCTCGTTAAAGCGCATGCAAGCATCGTGAAACCTTAAAGAACAATGTCATTTAGCGAGATACAGCGTTCTGTACTGCAATAAGTTGGTGAAAAACTGTGAGGTTATGCAAATATCGTAATTGTGAACGAAACAGTGTAATAGAGCGTTTTTCAATACAAGTACGAATGTTAGGTTAGGTTAAGATATGAACCGTCGTAAAACCGCACTAAACAATGTCACTTAGTGAGATGCAGTGTTTTTCACCATTACAAGTCGGGAACTGCGATATCTAATGTGAAAGCGCTTGCAAACGTCGTTAGGTTAGGTTAGGTTAGGTTAGGTTAGGTTACGTTAGGTTAGGTTTGGTTAGGTTAGGTTAGGTTAGGTTAGGTTAGGTTAGGTTATGTTAGGCTAGGTTGGGTTAGGTTAGGTTAGGTTACGTTAGGTTAAGGTATGAACCGTCGTAAAACCGCAATAAACAATGTCACTTAGTGAGATGCAGTGTTTTTCACCTTTACAAGTTGGGAACTGCGATATCTAATGTGAAAGCGCTTGCAACCGTCGTTAGGTTAGGTTAGGTTAGGTTTTGTTAGGTTAGGTTAGGTTAGGTTAGATTAGGTTAGGTTGGGTTGAGTTGGGTTAGGTTAGGTTAGGTTAGGTTAGGTTGGGTTAGGTTAGGTTAGGTTAGGTTAGGTTACGTTAGGTTAGGTTTGGTTACGTTAGGTTAGGTTAGGTTAGGTTACGTTAGGTTAGGTTAGGTTAGGTAAGGATAATTTGGTTAGGTTAGGTAAGGTTAGGTTAGGTTAGGTTGGGTTGGGTGTTGTTGGGTTGGGTGTTGTTGGGTTGGGTTGGGTTGGGTTAGGTTGGGTTAGGTTAGGTTAGGTTACGTTAGGTTAGGTTAGGTTAGGTTACGTTAGGTTATGTTAGGTTATGTTAGGTTAGGTTAGGTTACGTTAGGTTAGGTTAGGTCAGGTAAGGTTAGGTTACGTTAGAATAGGTTAGGTTAGGTTAGGTTACGTTAGGTTAGGTTAAGTTAGGTTAGGTTAGGTTTGGTTAGGTTTGGTTAGGTTAGCTTAGGTTAGGTTAGGTTGGGTTGGGTTGGGTTGGGTTAGGTTGGTTAGGTTAGGTTAGGTTGGGTTAGGGTAGGTTAGGTTACGTTAGGTTAGGTTTGGTTAGGTTAGGTTAGGTTAGGTTATGTTATGTTAGGTTAGGTTGGGTTAGGTTAGGTAAGGTTACGTTAGGTTAAGGTATGAACCGTCGTAAAACCGCATTAAACAATGTCACTTAGTGAGATGCAGTGTTTTTCACCTTTACAAGTTGGGAACTGCGATATCTAATGTGAAAGCGCTTGAAACCGTCGTAATGTTGTAGAAAGCAATGTAAAGTAGCGAGTAAAACGTTTTCTAACGATAGAAGTGCGAAGGTTATGTCAGGTTGAGTTATGTTAGTTTAAGCTACGTAGCGTCGTGAAACCGCCAAAAACGACGTCATCTAACGAGATAGTGTTGTTTTATTGCGAGTGTTAAACTGCGATAGGTGAAATGTTGTGAAAGCACACAAAACGGCATGAACAAGCCAAATACTGCGTGTTCTACCGTTACAAGTGCGAAACTGCTATATTGTGATATTCTCGGTAAAGCGCATGCAAGTATCGTGAAACCTTAAAGAACGATGTCATTTAGCGAGATACAGCGTTCTGTACTGTAATAAGTTGGTGAGAAACTGTGAGGTCAAGCAAATATCGTAATTGTGAACGAAACAGTGTAATTGAGCGTCTTTAGACACAAGTGCGAATGTTAGGTTAGGTTGATATATCAACCGTCGTAAAACCGCATTAAACAATGTCACTTAGTGAGATGTAGTGTTTTTCAACATTACAAGTCGGGAACTACGATATCTAATGTGAAAGCGCATGAAACCGTCGTAATCTTGTAGAAAACATTGTAAAGTTGCGAGTAAAACGTTTTCTAACGATAGAAGTGCGAAGGTTAGGTTAGGTTAGGTTAGTTTAAGCTAGGTAGCGTCGTGAAACTACCAAAAACGACGTCATCTAACGAGATAGTGTTGTTTTATAGCGAGTATTAAACTGCGATAGGTGAAATGTTGTGAAAGCACACAAAACGGCATGAACAAGCCAAATACTGCGTGTTCTACCGTTACAAGTGCGAAACTGCTATATTGTGATATTCTCGTTAAAGCGCATGCAAGCATCGTGAAACCTTAAAGAACAATGTCATTTAGCGAGATACAGCGTTCTGTACTGCAATAAGTTGGTGAAAAACTGTGAGGTTATGCAAATATCGTAATTGTGAACAAAACAGTGTAATAGAGCGTTTTTAGATACAAGTGCGAATGTTAGGTTAGGTTAAGATATGAACCGTCGTAAAACCGCATTAAACAATGTCAATTAGTGAGATGCAGTGTTTTTCACCATTAAAAGTGGGGAACTGCGATATCTAATGTGAAAGCGCTTGCAACCGTCGTTAGGTTAGGTTAGGTTAGGTTAGGTTTGGTTAGGTTAGGTTAGGTTAGATTAGGTTAGGTTGGGTTGAGTTGGGTTAGGTTAGGTTAGGTTAGGTTGGGTTAGGTTAGGTTAGGTTAGGTTAGGTTACGTTAGGTTAGGTTAGGTTAGGTTACGTTAGGTTAGGTTAGGTTAGGTAAAGATAATTTGGTTAGGTTAGGTAAGGTTAGGTTAGGTTAGGTTAGGTTGGGTTGGGTGTTGTTGGGTTGGGTTGGGTTGGGTTAGGTTGGGTTAGGTTAGGTTAGGTTACGTTAGGTTAGGTTAGGTTACGTTAGGTTATGTTAGGTTAGGTTAGGTTACGTTAGGATAGGTTAGGTCAGGTAAGGTTAGGTTACGTTAGAATAGGTTAGGTTAGGTTAGGTTACGTTAGGTTAGGTTAAGTTAGGTTAGGTTAGGTTTGGTTAGGTTAGGTTAGGTTAGCTTTGGTTAGGTTAGGTTGGGTTGGGTTGGGTTAGGTTGGGTTAGGTTAGGTTAGGTTAGGTTGGGTTAGGTTAGTTTAGGTTAGGTTAGGTTAGGTTAGGTTGGGTTGGGTTGGTTAGGTTAGGTTAGGTTAGGTTAGGTAAGGTTAGGTTAGGTTAGGTTAAGTTAGGTTACGTTAGGTTAAGGTATGAACCGTCGTAAAACCGCATTAAACAATGTCACTTAGTGAGATGCAGTGTTTTTCACCTTTACAAGTTGGGAACTGTGATATCTAATGTGAAAGCGCTTGAAACCGTCGTAATGTTGTAGAAAGCAATGTAAAGTAGCGAGTAAAACGTTTTCTAACGATAGAAGTGCGAAGGTTATGTTAGGTTGAGTTATGTTAGTTTAAGCTAGGTAGCGTCGTGAAACTACCAAAAACAACGTCATCTAACGAGATAGTGTTGTTTTATTGCGAGTACGAAACTGCGATAGGTGAAATGTTGTGAAAGCACACAAAACGCAATGAACAAGCCAAATACTGCGTGTTGTACCGTTACAAGTGCGAAACTGCTATGTTGTGATATTCTCGTTGAAGCGCATGCAAGCATCGTGAAATCTTAAAGAACGATGTCATTTAGCGAGATACAGCGTTCTGTACTGCAATAAGTTGGTGAAAAACTGTGAGGTTATGCAAATATCCTAATTGTGAACGAAACAGTGTAATAGAGCGTTTTTAATACAAGTGCGAATGTTAGGTTAGGTTAAGATATGAACCGTCGTAAAACCGCATTAAACAATGTCACTTAGTGAGATGCAGTGTTTTTCACCATTACAAGTCGGGAACTGCGATATCTAATGTGAAAGCGCTTGAAAACGTCGTTAGGTTAGGTTAGGTTAGGTTAGGTTTGGTTAGGTTAGGTTAGGTTAGGTCAGCTTAGGGTATGTTAGGTAAGGTTTGGTTAGGGTAGGTTAGGTTAGGTTGGGTTAGGTAAGGTTAGGTTAGGTTAAGATATGAACCGCGCTAAAACCGCATTAAACAATGTCACTTAGTGAGATGCTGTGTTTTTCACCATTACAAGTCGGGAACTGCGATATCTCATGTGAAAGCGCATGAAACCGTCGTAATCTTGTAGAAAACATTGTAAAGTAGCGAATAAAACGTTTTCTAACGATAGAAGTGCGAAGGTTCGGTTAGTTTGAGCTAGGTAGCGTCGTGAAACCACCAAAAACGATGTCATCTAACGAGATAGTGTTGTTTTATTGCGAGTACGAAACTGCGATAGGTGAAATATTGGGAAAGCACACAAAATGGCATGAACTAGCCAGATACTGCGTCTTGTGCCGTTACAAGTGCGAAACTGCTTTATTGTGATATTCTCGTTAAAGCGCATGCAAGTATCTTGAAACCTTAAAGAACGATGTCATTTAGCGAGATACAGCGTTCTGTACTGTAATAAGTTGGTGAGAAACTGTGAGGTCAAGCAAATATCGTAATTGTGAACGAAACAGTGTAATTGAGCGTATCTAGATACAAGTGCGAATGTTAGGTTAGGTTGAGATATCAACCGTCGTAAAACCGCATTAAACAATGTCACTTAGTGAGATGTAGTGTTTTTCAACATTACAAGTCGGGAACTACGATATCTAATGTGAAAGCGCATGAAACCGTCGTAATCTTGTAGAAAACATTGTAAAGTTGCGAGTAAAACGTTTTCTAACAATAGAAGTGCGAAGGTTAGCTTGAGTTATGTTAGTTTAAGCTATGTAGCGTCGTGAGACCACCAAAAAGAACGTCATCTAACGAGATAGTGTTGTTTTATTGCGAGTACGAAACTGCGATAGGTAAAATGTTGTGAAAGCACACAAAACGGCATGAACAAGCCAAATACTGCGTGTTGTACCGTTACAAGTGCGAAACTGCTATGTTGTGACATTCTCGGTAAAGCGCATGCAAGTATCGTGAAACCTTAAAGAACGATGTCATTTAGCGAGATACAGCGTTCTGTACTGTAATAAGTTGGTGAGAAACTGTGAGGTCAAGCCAATATCGTAATTGTGAACGAAACAGTGTAATAGAGCGTTTTTCAATACAAGTACGAATGTTAGGTTAGGTTGACATATCAACCATCGTAAAACCGCATTAAACAATGTCACTTAGTGAGATGTAGTGTTTTTCAACATTACAAGTCGGGAACTACGATATCTAATGTGAAAGCGCATGAAACCGTCGTAATCTTGTAGAAAACATTGTAAAGTTGCGAGTAAAACGTTTTCTAACGATAGAAGTGCGAAGGTTAGCTTGAGTTATGTTAGTTTAAGCTATGTAGCGTCGTGAGACCACCAAAAAGGACGTCATCTAACGAGATAGTGTTGTTTTATTGCATGTATGAAACTGCAATAGGTGAAATGTTGTGAAAGTACACAAAACGGCATGAACAAGCCAAATACTGCGTGTTCTACCGTTACAAGTGCGAAACTGCTATATTGTGATATTCTCGTTAAAGCGCATGCAAGCATCGTGAAACCTTAAAGAACAATGTCATTTAGCGAGATACAGCGTTCTGTACTGCAATAAGTTGGTGAAAAACTGTGAGGTTATGCAAATATCGTAATTGTGAACGAAACAGTGTAATAGAGCGTTTTTCAATACAAGTACGAATGTTAGGTTAGGTTAAGATATGAACTGTCGTAAAACCGCAATAAACAATGTCACTTAGTGAGATGCAGTGTTTTTCACCATTACAAGTCGGGAACTGCGATATCTAATGTGAAAGCGCTTGCAAACGTCGTTAGGTTAGGTTAGGTTAGGTTAGGTTAGGTTAGGTTAGGTTACGTTAGGTTAGGTTTGGTTAGGTTAGGTTAGGTTAGGTTAGGTTATGTTAGGCTAGGTTGGGTTAGGTTAGGTTAGGTTACGTTAGGTTAAGGTATGAACCGTCGTAAAACCGCAATAAACAATGTCACTTAGTGAGATGCAGTGTTTTTCACCTTTACAAGTTGGGAACTGCGATATCTAATGTGAAAGCGCTTGAAACCGTCGTAATGTTGCAGAAAGCAATGTAAAGTAGCGAGTAAAACGTTTTCTAACGATAGAAGTGCGAAACTTAGGTTATGTTAGTTTAAGCTAGGTAGCGTCGTGAAACCACCAAAAACGACGTCATCTAACGAGATAGTGTTGTTTTATTGCGAGTACGAAACTGCGATAGGTAAAATGTTGTGAAAGCACACAAAACGGCATGAACAAGCCAAATACTGCGTGTTGTACCGTTACAAGTGCGAAACTGCTATGTTTTGACATTCTCGGTAAAGCGCATGCAAGTATCGTGAAACCTTAAAGAACGATGTCATTTAGCGAGATACAGCGTTCTGTACTGTAATAAGTTGGTGAGAAACTGTGAGGTCAAGCAAATATCGTAATTGTGAACGAAACAGTGTAATTGAGCGTCTTTAGATACAAGTGCGAATGTTAGGTTAGGTTGACATATCAACCGTCGTAAAACCGCATTAAACAATGTCACTTAGTGAGATGTAGTGTTTTTCAACATTACAAGTCGGGAACTACGATATCTAATGTGAAAGCGCATGAAACCGTCGTAATCTTGTAGAAAACATTGTAAAGTTGCCAGTAAAGCGTTTTCTAACGATAGAAGTGCGAAGGTTAGGTTAGGTTAGGTTAGTTTAAGCTAGGTAGCGTCGTGAAACTACCAAAAACGACGTTATCTAACGAGATAGTGTTGTTTTATAGCGAGTATTAAACTGCGATAGGTGAAATGTTGTGAAAGCACACAAAACGGCATGAACAAGCCAAATACTGCGTGTTCTACCGTTACAAGTGCGAAACTGCTATATTGTGATATTCTCGTTAAAGCGCATGCAAGCATCGTGAAACCTTAAAGAAATATGTCATTTAGCGAGATACAACGTTCTGTACTGCAATAAGTTGGTGAAAAACTGTGAGATTATGCAAATATCGTAATTGTGATCAAAACAGTGTAATAAAGTGTTTTTAGATACAAGTGCGAATGTTAGGTTAGGTTAAGATATGAACCGTCGTAAAACCGCATTAAACAATGTCAATTAGTGAGATGCAGTGTTTTTCACCATTAAAAGTCGGGAACTGCGATATCTAATGTGAAAGCGCTTGCAACCGTCGTTAGGTTAGGTTAGGTTAGGTTTTGTTAGGTTAGGTTAGGTTAGGTTAGATTAGGTTAGGTTGGGTTGAGTTGGGTTAGGTTAGGTTAGGTTAGGTTAGGTTAGGTTGGGTTAGGTTAGGTTAGGTTAGGTTACGTTAGGTTAGGTTAGGTTACGTTAGGTTAGGTTAGGTTAGGTTACGTTAGGTTAGGTTAGGTTAGGTAAGGATAATTTGGTTAGGTTAGGTAAGGTTAGGTTAGGTTAGGTTGGGTTGGGTGTTGTTGGGTTGGGTGTTGTTGTGTTGGGTTGGGTTGGGTTAGGTTGGGTTAGGTTAGGTTAGGTTACGTTAGGTTAGGTTAGGTTAGGTTACGTTAGGTTATGTTAGGTTAGGTTAGGTTACGTTAGGTTAGGTTAGGTCAGGTAAGGTTAGGTTACGTTAGAATAGGTTAGGTTAGGTTAGGTTACGTTAGGTTAGGTTAAGTTAGGTTAGGTTAGGTTTGGTTAGGTTTGGTTAGGTTAGCTTAGGTTAGGTTAGGTTGGGTTGGGTTGGGTTGGGTTAGGTAAGGTTAGGTTAGGTTAGGTTGGGTTAGGTTAGTTTAGGTTAGGTTAGGTTAGGTTGGGTTGGGTTGGGTTAGGTTAGGTTAGGTTAGGTTTGGTAAGGTTAGGTTAGGTTAGGTTACGTTAGGTTAAGGTATGAACCGTCGTAAAACCGCATTAAACAATGTTACTTAGTGAGATGCAGTGTTTTTCACCTTTACAAGTTGGGAACTGTGATATCTAATGTGAAAGCGCTTGAAACCGTCGTAATGTTGTAGAAAGCAATGTAAAGTAGCGAGTAAAACGTTTTCTAACGATAGAAGTGCGAAGGTTATGTTAGGTTGAGTTATGTTAGTTTAAGCTAGGTAGCGTCGTGAAACTACCAAAAACAACGTCATCTAACGAGATAGTGTTGTTTTATTGCGAGTACGAAACTGCGATAGGTGAAATGTTGTGAAAGCACACAAAACGGCATGAACAAGCCAAATACTGCGTGTTGTACCGTTACAAGTGCGAAACTGCTATGTTGTGATATTCTCGTTAAAGCGCATGCAAGTATCGTGAAACCTTAAAGAACGATGTCATTTAGCGAGATACAGCGTTCTGTACTGTAATAAGTTGGTGAGAAACTGTGAGGTCAAGCAAATATCGTAATTGTGAACGAAACAGTGTAATTGAGCGTCTTTAGATACAAGTGCGAATGTTAGGTTAGGTTGATATATCAACCGTCGTAAAACCGCATTAAACAATGTCACTTAGTGAGATGTAGTGTTTTTCAACAATAAAAGTCGGGAACTACGATATCTAATGTGAAAGCGCATGAAACCGTCGTAATCATTGTAAAGTTGCGAGTAAAACGTTTTCTAACGATAGAAGTGCGAAGGTTAGGTTAGGTTAGGTTAGTTTAAGCTAGGTAGCGTCGTGAAACTACCAAAAACGACGTCATCTAACGAGATAGTGTTGTTTTATAGCGAGTATTGAGTATTAAACTGCGATAGGTGAAATGTTGTGAAAGCACACAAAACGGCATGAACAAGCCAAATACTGCGTGTTCTACCGTTACAAGTGCGAAACTGCTATATTGTGATATTCTCGTTAAAGCGCATGCAAGCATCGTGAAACCTTAAAGAACAATGTCATTTAGCGAGATACAGCGTTCTGTACTGCAATAAGTTGGTGAAAAAATGTGAGGTTATGCAAATATCGTAATTGTGAACAAAACAGTGTAATAGAGCGTTTTTAGATACAAGTGCGAATGTTAGGTTAGGTTAAGATATGAACCGTCGTAAAACCGCATTAAACAATGTCAATTAGTGAGATGCAGTGTTTTTCACCATTAAAAGTGGGGAACTGCGATATCTAATGTGAAAGCGCTTGCAACCGTCGTTAGGTTAGGTTAGGTTAGGTTAGGTTAGGTTTGGTTAGGTTAGGTTAGGTTAGATTAGGTTAGGTTGGGTTGAGTTGGGTTAGGTTAGGTTAGGTTAGGTTAGGTTGGGTTAGGTTAGGTTAGGTTAGGTTAGGTTACGTTAGGTTAGGTTAGGTTAGGTTACGTTAGGTTAGGTAAAGATAATTTGGTTAGGTTAGGTAAGGTTAGGTTAGGTTAGGTTAGGTTGGGTTGGGTGTTGTTGGGTTGGGTTGGGTTGGGTTAGGTTGGGTTAGGTTAGGTTAGGTTACGTTAGGTTAGGTTAGGTTACGTTAGGTTATGTTAGGTTAGGTTAGGTTACGTTAGGTTAGGTTAGGTCAGGTAAGGTTAGGTTACGTTAGAATAGGTTAGGTTAGGTTAGGTTACGTTAGGTTAGGTTAAGTTAGGTTAGGTTAGGTTTGGTTAGGTTAGGTTAGGTTAGCTTTGGTTAGGTTAGGTTGGGTTGGGTTGGGTTAGGTTGGGTTAGGTTAGGTTAGGTTAGGTTAGGTTGGGTTAGGTTAGTTTAGGTTAGTTTAGGTTAGGTTAGGTTGGGTTGGGTTGGATAGGTTAGGTTAGGTTAGGTTAGGTAAGGTTAGGTTAGGTTAGGTTAGGTTACGTTAGGTTAAGGTATGAACCGCCGTAAAACCGCATTAAACAATGTCACTTAGTGAGATGCAGTGTTTTTCACCTTTACAAGTTGGGAACTGTGATATCTAATGTGAAAGCGCTTGAAACCGTCGTAATGTTGTAGAAAGCAATGTAAAGTAGCGAGTAAAACGTTTTCTAACGATAGAAGTGCGAAGGTTATGTTAGGTTGAGTTATGTTAGTTTAAGCTAGGTAGCGTCGTGAAACTACCAAAAATAACGTCATCTAACGAGATAGTGTTTTTATTGCGAGTACGAAACTGCGATAGGTGAAATGTTGTGAAAGCACACAAAACGCAATGAACAAGCCAAATACTGCGTGTTGTACCGTTACAAGTGCGAAACTGCTATGTTGTGATATTCTCGTTGAAGCGCATGCAAGCATCGTGAAATCTTAAAGAACGATGTCATTTAGCGAGATACAGCGTTCTGTACTGCAATAAGTTGGTGAAAAACTGTGAGGTTATGCAAATATCCTAATTGTGAACGAAACAGTGTAATAGAGCGTTTTTAATACAAGTGCGAATGTTAGGTTAGGTTAAGATATGAACCGTCGTAAAACCGCATTAAACAATGTCACTTAGTGAGATGCAGTGTTTTTCACCATTACAAGTCGGGAACTGCGATATCTAATGTGAAAGCGCTTGAAAACGTCGTTAGGTTAGGTTAGGTTAGGTTAGGTTTGGTTAGGTTAGGTTAGGTTAGGTCAGCTTAGGGTATGTTAGGTAAGGTTTGGTTAGGGTAGGTTAGGTTAGGTTGGGTTAGGTAAGGTTAGGTTAGGTTAAGATATGAACCGCGCTAAAACCGCATTAAACAATGTCACTTAGTGAGATGCTGTGTTTTTCACCATTACAAGTCGGGAACTGCGATATCTCATGTGAAAGCGCATGAAACCGTCGTAATCTTGTAGAAAACATTGTAAAGTAGCGAATAAAACGTTTTCTAACGATAGAAGTGCGAAGGTTCGGTTAGTTTGAGCTAGGTAGCGTCGTGAAACCACCAAAAACGATGTCATCTAACGAGATAGTGTTGTTTTATTGCGAGTACGAAACTGCGATAGGTAAAATGTTGTGAAAGCACACAAAACGGCATGAACAAGCCAAATACTGCGTGTTGTACCGTTACAAGTGCGAAACTGCTATGTTGTGACATTCTCGGTAAAGCGCATGCAAGTATCGTGAAACCTTAAAGAACGATGTCATTTAGCGAGATACAGCGTTCTGTACTGTAATAAGTTGGTGAGAAACTGTGAGGTCAAGCAAATATCGTAATTGTGAACGAAACAGTGTAATAGAGCGTTTTTCAATACAAGTACGAATGTTAGGTTAGGTTGACATATCAACCATCGTAAAACCGCATTAAACAATGTCACTTAGTGAGATGTAGTGTTTTTCAACATTACAAGTCGGGAACTACGATATCTAATGTGAAAGCGCATGAAACCGTCGTAATCTTGTAGAAAACATTGTAAAGTTGCGAGTAAAACGTTTTCTAACGATAGAAGTGCGAAGGTTAGCTTGAGTTATGTTAGTTTAAGCTATGTAGCGTCGTGAGACCACCAAAAAGGACGTCATCTAACGAGATAGTGTTGTTTTATTGCATGTACGAAACTGCAATAGGTGAAATGTTGTGAAAGTACACAAAACGGCATGAACAAGCCAAATACTGCGTGTTCTACCGTTACAAGTGCGAAACTGCTATATTGTGATATTCTCGTTAAAGCGCATGCAAGCATCGTGAAACCTTAAAGAACAATGTCATTTAGCGAGATACAGCGTTCTGTACTGCAATAAGTTGGTGAAAAACTGTGAGGTTATGCAAATATCGTAATTGTGAACGAAACAGTGTAATAGAGCGTTTTTCAATACAAGTACGAATGTTAGGTTAGGTTAAGATATGAACCGTCGTAAAACCGCACTAAACAATGTCACTTAGTGAGATGCAGTGTTTTTCACCATTACAAGTCGGGAACTGCGATATCTAATGTGAAAGCGCTTGCAAACGTCGTTAGGTTAGGTTAGGTTAGGTTAGGTTAGGTTACGTTAGGTTAGGTTTGGTTAGGTTAGGTTAGGTTAGGTTAGGTTATGTTAGGCTAGGTTGGGTTAGGTTAGGTTAGGTTACGTTAGGTTAAGGTATGAACCGTCGTAAAACCGCAATAAACAATGTCACTTAGTGAGATGCAGTGTTTTTCACCTTTACAAGTTGGGAACTGCGATATCTAATGTGAAAGCGCTTGCAACCGTCGTTAGGTTAGGTTAGGTTAGGTTTTGTTAGGTTAGGTTAGGTTAGGTTAGATTAGGTTAGGTTGGGTTGAGTTGGGTTAGGTTAGGTTAGGTTAGGTTAGGTTGGGTTAGGTTAGGTTAGGTTAGGTTAGGTTACGTTAGGTTAGGTTTGGTTACGTTAGGTTAGGTTAGGTTAGGTTACGTTAGGTTAGGTTAGGTTAGGTAAGGATAATTTGGTTAGGTTAGGTAAGGTTAGGTTAGGTTAGGTTGGGTTGGGTGTTGTTGGGTTGGGTGTTGTTGGGTTGGGTTGGGTTGGGTTAGGTTGGGTTAGGTTAGGTTAGGTTACGTTAGGTTAGGTTAGGTTAGGTTACGTTAGGTTATGTTAGGTTATGTTAGGTTAGGTTAGGTTACGTTAGGTTAGGTTAGGTCAGGTAAGGTTAGGTTACGTTAGAATAGGTTAGGTTAGGTTAGGTTACGTTAGGTTAGGTTAAGTTAGGTTAGGTTAGGTTTGGTTAGGTTTGGTTAGGTTAGCTTAGGTTAGGTTAGGTTGGGTTGGGTTGGGTTGGGTTAGGTTGGTTAGGTTAGGTTAGGTTGGGTTAGGGTAGGTTAGGTTACGTTAGGTTAGGTTTGGTTAGGTTAGGTTAGGTTAGGTTATGTTATGTTAGGTTAGGTTGGGTTAGGTTAGGTAAGGTTACGTTAGGTTAAGGTATGAACCGTCGTAAAACCGCATTAAACAATGTCACTTAGTGAGATGCAGTGTTTTTCACCTTTACAAGTTGGGAACTGCGATATCTAATGTGAAAGCGCTTGAAACCGTCGTAATGTTGTAGAAAGCAATGTAAAGTAGCGAGTAAAACGTTTTCTAACGATAGAAGTGCGAAGGTTATGTCAGGTTGAGTTATGTTAGTTTAAGCTACGTAGCGTCGTGAAACCGCCAAAAACGACGTCATCTAACGAGATAGTGTTGTTTTATTGCGAGTGTTAAACTGCGATAGGTGAAATGTTGTGAAAGCACACAAAACGGCATGAACAAGCCAAATACTGCGTGTTCTACCGTTACAAGTGCGAAACTGCTATATTGTGATATTCTCGGTAAAGCGCATGCAAGTATCGTGAAACCTTAAAGAACGATGTCATTTAGCGAGATACAGCGTTCTGTACTGTAATAAGTTGGTGAGAAACTGTGAGGTCAAGCAAATATCGTAATTGTGAACGAAACAGTGTAATTGAGCGTCTTTAGACACAAGTGCGAATGTTAGGTTAGGTTGATATATCAACCGTCGTAAAACCGCATTAAACAATGTCACTTAGTGAGATGTAGTGTTTTTCAACATTACAAGTCGGGAACTACGATATCTAATGTGAAAGCGCATGAAACCGTCGTAATCTTGTAGAAAACATTGTAAAGTTGCGAGTAAAACGTTTTCTAACGATAGAAGTGCGAAGGTTAGGTTAGGTTAGGTTAGTTTAAGCTAGGTAGCGTCGTGAAACTACCAAAAACGACGTCATCTAACGAGATAGTGTTGTTTTATAGCGAGTATTAAACTGCGATAGGTGAAATGTTGTGAAAGCACACAAAACGGCATGAACAAGCCAAATACTGCGTGTTCTACCGTTACAAGTGCGAAACTGCTATATTGTGATATTCTCGTTAAAGCGCATGCAAGCATCGTGAAACCTTAAAGAACAATGTCATTTAGCGAGATACAGCGTTCTGTACTGCAATAAGTTGGTGAAAAACTGTGAGGTTATGCAAATATCGTAATTGTGAACAAAACAGTGTAATAGAGCGTTTTTAGATACAAGTGCGAATGTTAGGTTAGGTTAAGATATGAACCGTCGTAAAACCGCATTAAACAATGTCAATTAGTGAGATGCAGTGTTTTTCACCATTAAAAGTGGGGAACTGCGATATCTAATGTGAAAGCGCTTGCAACCGTCGTTAGGTTAGGTTAGGTTAGGTTAGGTTTGGTTAGGTTAGGTTAGGTTAGATTAGGTTAGGTTGGGTTGAGTTGGGTTAGGTTAGGTTAGGTTAGGTTGGGTTAGGTTAGGTTAGGTTAGGTTAGGTTACGTTAGGTTAGGTTAGGTTAGGTTACGTTAGGTTAGGTTAGGTTAGGTAAAGATAATTTGGTTAGGTTAGGTAAGGTTAGGTTAGGTTAGGTTAGGTTGGGTTGGGTGTTGTTGGGTTGGGTTGGGTTGGGTTAGGTTGGGTTAGGTTAGGTTAGGTTACGTTAGGTTAGGTTAGGTTACGTTAGGTTATGTTAGGTTAGGTTAGGTTACGTTAGGATAGGTTAGGTCAGGTAAGGTTAGGTTACGTTAGAATAGGTTAGGTTAGGTTAGGTTACGTTAGGTTAGGTTAAGTTAGGTTAGGTTAGGTTTGGTTAGGTTAGGTTAGGTTAGCTTTGGTTAGGTTAGGTTGGGTTGGGTTGGGTTAGGTTGGGTTAGGTTAGGTTAGGTTAGGTTGGGTTAGGTTAGTTTAGGTTAGGTTAGGTTAGGTTAGGTTGGGTTGGGTTGGTTAGGTTAGGTTAGGTTAGGTTAGGTAAGGTTAGGTTAGGTTAGGTTAGGTTAGGTTACGTTAGGTTAAGGTATGAACCGTCGTAAAACCGCATTAAACAATGTCACTTAGTGAGATGCAGTGTTTTTCACCTTTACAAGTTGGGAACTGTGATATCTAATGTGAAAGCGCTTGAAACCGTCGTAATGTTGTAGAAAGCAATGTAAAGTAGCGAGTAAAACGTTTTCTAACGATAGAAGTGCGAAGGTTATGTTAGGTTGAGTTATGTTAGTTTAAGCTAGGTAGCGTCGTGAAACTACCAAAAACAACGTCATCTAACGAGATAGTGTTGTTTTATTGCGAGTACGAAACTGCGATAGGTGAAATGTTGTGAAAGCACACAAAACGCAATGAACAAGCCAAATACTGCGTGTTGTACCGTTACAAGTGCGAAACTGCTATGTTGTGATATTCTCGTTGAAGCGCATGCAAGCATCGTGAAATCTTAAAGAACGATGTCATTTAGCGAGATACAGCGTTCTGTACTGCAATAAGTTGGTGAAAAACTGTGAGGTTATGCAAATATCCTAATTGTGAACGAAACAGTGTAATAGAGCGTTTTTAATACAAGTGCGAATGTTAGGTTAGGTTAAGATATGAACCGTCGTAAAACCGCATTAAACAATGTCACTTAGTGAGATGCAGTGTTTTTCACCATTACAAGTCGGGAACTGCGATATCTAATGTGAAAGCGCTTGAAAACGTCGTTAGGTTAGGTTAGGTTAGGTTAGGTTTGGTTAGGTTAGGTTAGGTTAGGTCAGCTTAGGGTATGTTAGGTAAGGTTTGGTTAGGGTAGGTTAGGTTAGGTTGGGTTAGGTAAGGTTAGGTTAGGTTAAGATATGAACCGCGCTAAAACCGCATTAAACAATGTCACTTAGTGAGATGCTGTGTTTTTCACCATTACAAGTCGGGAACTGCGATATCTCATGTGAAAGCGCATGAAACCGTCGTAATCTTGTAGAAAACATTGTAAAGTAGCGAATAAAACGTTTTCTAACGATAGAAGTGCGAAGGTTCGGTTAGTTTGAGCTAGGTAGCGTCGTGAAACCACCAAAAACGATGTCATCTAACGAGATAGTGTTGTTTTATTGCGAGTACGAAACTGCGATAGGTGAAATATTGGGAAAGCACACAAAATGGCATGAACTAGCCAGATACTGCGTCTTGTGCCGTTACAAGTGCGAAACTGCTTTATTGTGATATTCTCGTTAAAGCGCATGCAAGTATCTTGAAACCTTAAAGAACGATGTCATTTAGCGAGATACAGCGTTCTGTACTGTAATAAGTTGGTGAGAAACTGTGAGGTCAAGCAAATATCGTAATTGTGAACGAAACAGTGTAATTGAGCGTATCTAGATACAAGTGCGAATGTTAGGTTAGGTTGAGATATCAACCGTCGTAAAACCGCATTAAACAATGTCACTTAGTGAGATGTAGTGTTTTTCAACATTACAAGTCGGGAACTACGATATCTAATGTGAAAGCGCATGAAACCGTCGTAATCTTGTAGAAAACATTGTAAAGTTGCGAGTAAAACGTTTTCTAACAATAGAAGTGCGAAGGTTAGCTTGAGTTATGTTAGTTTAAGCTATGTAGCGTCGTGAGACCACCAAAAAGAACGTCATCTAACGAGATAGTGTTGTTTTATTGCGAGTACGAAACTGCGATAGGTAAAATGTTGTGAAAGCACACAAAACGGCATGAACAAGCCAAATACTGCGTGTTGTACCGTTACAAGTGCGAAACTGCTATGTTGTGACATTCTCGGTAAAGCGCATGCAAGTATCGTGAAACCTTAAAGAACGATGTCATTTAGCGAGATACAGCGTTCTGTACTGTAATAAGTTGGTGAGAAACTGTGAGGTCAAGCCAATATCGTAATTGTGAACGAAACAGTGTAATAGAGCGTTTTTCAATACAAGTACGAATGTTAGGTTAGGTTGACATATCAACCATCGTAAAACCGCATTAAACAATGTCACTTAGTGAGATGTAGTGTTTTTCAACATTACAAGTCGGGAACTACGATATCTAATGTGAAAGCGCATGAAACCGTCGTAATCTTGTAGAAAACATTGTAAAGTTGCGAGTAAAACGTTTTCTAACGATAGAAGTGCGAAGGTTAGCTTGAGTTATGTTAGTTTAAGCTATGTAGCGTCGTGAGACCACCAAAAAGGACGTCATCTAACGAGATAGTGTTGTTTTATTGCATGTATGAAACTGCAATAGGTGAAATGTTGTGAAAGTACACAAAACGGCATGAACAAGCCAAATACTGCGTGTTCTACCGTTACAAGTGCGAAACTGCTATATTGTGATATTCTCGTTAAAGCGCATGCAAGCATCGTGAAACCTTAAAGAACAATGTCATTTAGCGAGATACAGCGTTCTGTACTGCAATAAGTTGGTGAAAAACTGTGAGGTTATGCAAATATCGTAATTGTGAACGAAACAGTGTAATAGAGCGTTTTTCAATACAAGTACGAATGTTAGGTTAGGTTAAGATATGAACTGTCGTAAAACCGCAATAAACAATGTCACTTAGTGAGATGCAGTGTTTTTCACCATTACAAGTCGGGAACTGCGATATCTAATGTGAAAGCGCTTGCAAACGTCGTTAGGTTAGGTTAGGTTAGGTTAGGTTAGGTTAGGTTAGGTTACGTTAGGTTAGGTTTGGTTAGGTTAGGTTAGGTTAGGTTAGGTTATGTTAGGCTAGGTTGGGTTAGGTTAGGTTAGGTTACGTTAGGTTAAGGTATGAACCGTCGTAAAACCGCAATAAACAATGTCACTTAGTGAGATGCAGTGTTTTTCACCTTTACAAGTTGGGAACTGCGATATCTAATGTGAAAGCGCTTGAAACCGTCGTAATGTTGCAGAAAGCAATGTAAAGTAGCGAGTAAAACGTTTTCTAACGATAGAAGTGCGAAACTTAGGTTATGTTAGTTTAAGCTAGGTAGCGTCGTGAAACCACCAAAAACGACGTCATCTAACGAGATAGTGTTGTTTTATTGCGAGTACGAAACTGCGATAGGTAAAATGTTGTGAAAGCACACAAAACGGCATGAACAAGCCAAATACTGCGTGTTGTACCGTTACAAGTGCGAAACTGCTATGTTTTGACATTCTCGGTAAAGCGCATGCAAGTATCGTGAAACCTTAAAGAACGATGTCATTTAGCGAGATACAGCGTTCTGTACTGTAATAAGTTGGTGAGAAACTGTGAGGTCAAGCAAATATCGTAATTGTGAACGAAACAGTGTAATTGAGCGTCTTTAGATACAAGTGCGAATGTTAGGTTAGGTTGACATATCAACCGTCGTAAAACCGCATTAAACAATGTCACTTAGTGAGATGTAGTGTTTTTCAACATTACAAGTCGGGAACTACGATATCTAATGTGAAAGCGCATGAAACCGTCGTAATCTTGTAGAAAACATTGTAAAGTTGCCAGTAAAGCGTTTTCTAACGATAGAAGTGCGAAGGTTAGGTTAGGTTAGGTTAGTTTAAGCTAGGTAGCGTCGTGAAACTACCAAAAACGACGTTATCTAACGAGATAGTGTTGTTTTATAGCGAGTATTAAACTGCGATAGGTGAAATGTTGTGAAAGCACACAAAACGGCATGAACAAGCCAAATACTGCGTGTTCTACCGTTACAAGTGCGAAACTGCTATATTGTGATATTCTCGTTAAAGCGCATGCAAGCATCGTGAAACCTTAAAGAAATATGTCATTTAGCGAGATACAACGTTCTGTACTGCAATAAGTTGGTGAAAAACTGTGAGATTATGCAAATATCGTAATTGTGAACAAAACAGTGTAATAAAGTGTTTTTAGATACAAGTGCGAATGTTAGGTTAGGTTAAGATATGAACCGTCGTAAAACCGCATTAAACAATGTCAATTAGTGAGATGCAGTGTTTTTCACCATTAAAAGTCGGGAACTGCGATATCTAATGTGAAAGCGCTTGCAACCGTCGTTAGGTTAGGTTAGGTTAGGTTTTGTTAGGTTAGGTTAGGTTAGGTTAGATTAGGTTAGGTTGGGTTGAGTTGGGTTAGGTTAGGTTAGGTTAGGTTAGGTTAGGTTGGGTTAGGTTAGGTTAGGTTAGGTTACGTTAGGTTAGGTTAGGTTACGTTAGGTTAGGTTAGGTTAGGTTACGTTAGGTTAGGTTAGGTTAGGTAAGGATAATTTGGTTAGGTTAGGTAAGGTTAGGTTAGGTTAGGTTGGGTTGGGTGTTGTTGGGTTGGGTGTTGTTGTGTTGGGTTGGGTTGGGTTAGGTTGGGTTAGGTTAGGTTAGGTTACGTTAGGTTAGGTTAGGTTAGGTTACGTTAGGTTATGTTAGGTTAGGTTAGGTTACGTTAGGTTAGGTTAGGTCAGGTAAGGTTAGGTTACGTTAGAATAGGTTAGGTTAGGTTAGGTTACGTTAGGTTAGGTTAAGTTAGGTTAGGTTAGGTTTGGTTAGGTTTGGTTAGGTTAGCTTAGGTTAGGTTAGGTTGGGTTGGGTTGGGTTGGGTTAGGTAAGGTTAGGTTAGGTTAGGTTGGGTTAGGTTAGTTTAGGTTAGGTTAGGTTAGGTTGGGTTGGGTTGGGTTAGGTTAGGTTAGGTTAGGTTTGGTAAGGTTAGGTTAGGTTAGGTTACGTTAGGTTAAGGTATGAACCGTCGTAAAACCGCATTAAACAATGTTACTTAGTGAGATGCAGTGTTTTTCACCTTTACAAGTTGGGAACTGTGATATCTAATGTGAAAGCGCTTGAAACCGTCGTAATGTTGTAGAAAGCAATGTAAAGTAGCGAGTAAAACGTTTTCTAACGATAGAAGTGCGAAGGTTATGTTAGGTTGAGTTATGTTAGTTTAAGCTAGGTAGCGTCGTGAAACTACCAAAAACAACGTCATCTAACGAGATAGTGTTGTTTTATTGCGAGTACGAAACTGCGATAGGTGAAATGTTGTGAAAGCACACAAAACGGCATGAACAAGCCAAATACTGCGTGTTGTACCGTTACAAGTGCGAAACTGCTATGTTGTGATATTCTCGTTAAAGCGCATGCAAGCATCGTGAAACCTTAAAGAACGATGTCATTTAGCGAGATACAGCGTTCTGTACTGCAATAAGTTGGTGAAAAACTGTGAGGTTATGCAAATATCCTAATTGTGAACGAAACAGTGTAATAGAGCGTTTTTTAATGCAAGTGCGAATGTTAGGTTAGGTTAAGATATGAACCGTCGTAAAACCGCATTAAACAATGTCACTTAGTCAAATGCAGTGTTTTTCACCATTACAAGTCGGGAACTGCGATATCTAAGGTGAAAGCGCTTGCAAACGTCGTTAGGTTAGGTTAGGTTAGGTTAGGTTAGGTTACGTTAGGTTAGGTTAGGTTAGGTTTGGTTAGGTTAGGTTAGGTTAGGTTAGGTTAGGGATGTTAGGTAAGGTTTGGTTAGGTTAGGTTAGTTTAGGTTGGGTTAGGTAAGGTTAGGTTAGGTTAAGATATGAACCGCGCTAAAACCGCAATAAACAATGTCACTTAGTGAGATGCTGTGTTTTTCACCATTACAAGTCGGGAACTGCGATATCTAATGTGAAAGCGCATGAAACCGTCGCAATCTTGCAGAAAACATTGTAAAGTAGCGAATAAAACGTTTTCTAACGATAGAAGTGCGAAGGTTCGGTTAGTTTGAGCTAGGTAGCGTCGTGAAGCCACCAAAAACGATGTCATCTAACGAGATAGTGTTGTTTTATTGCGAGTACGAAACTGCGATAGGTGAAATATTGGGAAAGCACACAAAATGGCATGAACTAGCCAGATACTGCGTCTTGTGCCGTTACAAGTGCGAAACTGCTTTATTGTGATATTCTCGTTAAAGCGCATGCAAGTATCGTGAAACCTTAAAGAACGATGTCATTTAGCGAGATACAGCGTTCTGTACTGTAATAAGTTGGTGAGAAACTGTGAGGTCAAGCAAATATCGTAATTGTGAACGAAACAGTGTAATTGAGCGTATTTATATACAAGTGCGAATGTTAGGTTAGGTTGAGATATC
>NW_027464793.1:0-145000 GCF_043290135.1 Rhipicephalus microplus
CCAAACAGCCCACTTCAAAAGTAAATGTTTGTCGCGTCCTCACCGACAAGAAAGGAAATGAGTAGCGATAGCCAGTAAACACACCCCTCAACATATCGTATTCATACCACACTCAACCTTGAATACCCATTTGTAGCACTCCTTCCGAATAACTGTTAATAGCTCTCCACAGTTCTGTGCTATTCTACTACTTCAATTTGCCTTTGTATAATTGATAACACTGATAATGAAACGTGTTGCATTTGTCACGTAGAGTTCGTTAATATTGTTTTTTGTCTTTACTTGCTTTTGACTATTTCCTTGTTATTTTTCAATAGTGAGTATTACCATTATGTTGTGTATTGATCGTATTTTTATTGTTAATCAAGATTATTTATTATTACTCACAAGTCCGTATACTATTGCTGTATTTTTTGTAATTACCCCATTCATGTAGCCATAGGAGGTCCCCCTGTCAGTTTCTCTGAAACTTTGGGACCTCCTGCTGTAATAACGCTAACCATGTAACTCAACTGAACTATTGAATAAACTTGACTTGACTTGACTTGACTTGAATGTTGTCGTGGCTGGCAAGCCACGGGTGGTTAAATTATCAGCTTCTCAGAGAGGTCATATTCAAGTTATTTAGGCGAATAAACAACTTGTGCGTTTCACGACCTTCAGTCACACGCTTACTTTATTATAACTCTGACAAGCTTCTGACATATTTTAGTGGCCCGAGCAACGTAACACTCTTGTGCCTTTTTCAAGCCCTTCTAATCGCGCAATAACTTCAAGGTTTTCTGAATGTTTACAAAAGGTGCTCGAAAAAATGAAATAAAACCAGTATGAAATCGGTCGTTCCAGTTCAAGTTATATTGAATACATATATATTGGATAGTTATATTGGATACCGACCGGTTGTGTCCCCGCGATCTCCAACGACAGCGCAGCTCTCACCGAGTGGCTCGCCCCACGCCATTTCCCGGCGCCGACAAGACCTCTCGCTGAGTGGTGCCCCGTCCTTAGACTTCTGCGACCGTGTACATCTTTCTTACTTCTTACTTTCGTACGTGACTGTCGCTGCGCCTCTCTCTCTCCTCCTGCTCCTCTCTCTATCTCTATAACTTCGATTCCCCCCTATCCTTTTGATCCCTCCTTACCTCCATACCTCGTGAGCTACTGTTGAGGTGTCCTTCCCCTGAGAGACAGTTACGGGGCTCACTTTTCTCTTCTTTTCATTTAAGAGTCACTTCCCCACTTCCCCCATATGACACGAGAGCATCAGTTTACTTATAAGACAATTAATTATTGAAAATAATTAATGTGCTAAATAAAGGACATACTCCTTACTTCTGAGCAGCTGGGATCGTTGCGACACCTGGCGTAGCGCATATCGACCCCGTGCCTCTCTTGACGCAGCCTATTCGCTACACAAAGGTAACTCAAGGAATACACTGAGACACGACCGCTGAGCTGCAAGTGTCACAACCAGAGACTCTAAGCCTAAGATTAGGGTCACCTTTTTATATTTTTTTTTGTTTTGTGCGTATGTTCGTTTTAAAGAGGATTGAGATTGCTCGTTTCTACGAAGCCGTCCCCACCTTGCAGATTTTCGGAAAATTGATTCGCCTGTAAGTTCAGTGTCTCGCAGTTATGAGCTGTCGAACATTTACCCGTTTGAGCACACAGATACGCCAACCAACCCAACCACACACACTCAAAGCAAGAAACATTTGTCGCCGAACGGCAGCTTTTCCTCGGCGCCTCTCCTGTCGTCAATATATACCGTTGTTGAAAATATCGCTCCATAACAAACGCATTGCTTTGATACAGCACACTTTTTTAAAAAACAAAACAAAAAAGACTGACTAAAGGCAAGCATTTGAATATAATGTTTTTTTCCCATGTTTTAAATGAAGTTGGTCTTTCAAATGAATTTGATAAGAAATATTGTCACGACATCAGTCTTCATTTTCGACAAACACCTTTCCATATTCATAAAAAGTCGTCACTGTTCTGGCGCTGTTCACAGCTCGCCGAAAGTACGCTATAAGAATATATGCTCTCCTGCCTTCCCCTGTATACGTACAGTTCTGGCTCTACAAAAATACCTAAAAATAGCTCCTACGTTTTACCCTCGAATAGCTTAGTTGGTCTAGTCAAAGGCAATATTGAATAAATGTCACTTACATGCCCATGCCAGCGCTCGTGTAAGTCAGTGCGTTTTTCAGTGAGAAAGTTTTTTTTAGTCCATCGACATCCGCGAAGTTATGCTAGAGCCAACGAACGCTAAAACTGTTCTTTCGCATAGATCAGATGTAGTGGCGTAGCCAGGGGTGGGGGGCACCTTTGGTTTGTGCATCTCGCAAAAGTTTTTTTTTTTCGCTTGCCTGCCAGCAGCCCGCACTTTACAACAAAGAGGTGCCCCCCTCCTCTACAAAAAAAAAAAAATCTGCATAAAACCCTGATCAGAGGCGCCCAAAACTGTGCGTAAAAAAGTGATACAACCTTGAAAACACAACACTCTCGCGAAGGTATTAGACTAACTATAGTACAATCACTGATAAATCTCCCTAATGTACCACGTAAGCTTCGATGCAGAGAACCCACCGGGATGGTCTATATACTGGTTATGGTTCTCGAATGTTCACCACCCACAGGTCGCCGGTTGGAATCCCAGCCGCGGCGGCCGGCATGCAGGCAGAATGCTACAGGCCCATGTGTTTAAATTTAGGCGCACGTCAAAAAGACCTGCAGGTGGTCAAAACTTTCAGAGCTTTTCATCTCTAAAAATCATAGCTTGGCTTTTAGCTGTAGAATATCACATATTATTATTTATTAAGCATTCCAGCTTCTTGGACAATCTAACAAACTTAAACGCGCTTATCCACTCGGTCGAATTGTTTGGCTGAAGCTGTCGCACTGCGACGAGACAATTTAGCCAAGATCTTTGAAGGAAACTCGAACGAGTAACTTATGAACCGCTTAATACCAAACGCTAACGACCTTTCAGGCAGCAAAGATGGCACGTTTAATTGCACTACGACATATGCGTACAAACTTTTTGCCTATCTCATTCTAAAAGAAGCTTTCTTTGACAAGGTATACATCTTATCTTGGCTAGATACACGTTCCAGCCAACAGCAATGACACACCGCGATTTCAGAGGCAAGTGAATGGGCTCCAGCGGTTATCACACAGCGAAATCAAGTATGGGGAGAAAAGGAGGTGAGTTTTAGGATGTCTGCTTCCAACTGCATGCATATGACAGCTCTAACCACGTGTGTTGTGCTCTAACGAGCAGAAATCTCAGAACAGAACGTCTATGAAAAAAAAAAAAAACAAAGGAACAAACACGCACTTTTGTCGGGTTTAGTAGGGCAACGACCGTTGAATATCGCATAATGAGTGAGTGAGTGTGTGTGTGAGAGAGAGAGAGAGAGAGAGAAAAAAAAGGAAAACCCGTGAGAAGGACGTGTGCTGTCGGGAACACGACTCTGGCGCCCGCACTTTGGCGCACGCCCTCTATGGACGAACGCTGCGCGGAAAACCGCGGGAAAATGAGCTTCCAGCCGCGCGCTTCGCAGCCGAGAACAGCGAGACAACCCGGCGAAAACACATCAAAACAAAACATCACTTGAAGAACAACAAAACGTAAAGAAGCGTATCGGTTTCGCCCACAAGTGCAATGCAAGAAGCGCCGGTCCTCGGTTCAGGAAGCAGCCGGCGTTCGTCAACCACTTGGGCGAAGCGAGAGGCCGTGCCACAATGAGGCGATATGTATTCAAAAAGAAAGCCGGGTATCACTAATGATCCTGCTAGACCACACGCCACGCGCAGCAGCCCTTTTCTCCTTTGTGTGCGTCACGTATTTAGGGGAATGAACGACGGGAAACAAGGGATCGCCGTTTCGTTCATGCTGTATGTGTTGGTGTGCGGGCACACAACAAGGTCGATTATACGACGAGCCTGAAGAGTGTGCCTGTGCTGGAGCAACACAAAGCCCGGGTCACGGAAAGACAACAAGATGCTTCGGGTGCGTTCGAGAGCTGTTACGAGAGGGAATTCGGCCGCTAAGTGGAGTGTGGGAGACGAAAAAAAAAGAGGTTGGGAAGGCTGTCGTTATGAAACGCTGTGCTCCATGGAGTGATCGTGTAGTGGTGTTACGCGAAAGAACAGCATCATATATTCACAGTTCCGCGTTCCGTAGGTTACATTTTTTTTTCTTTACTCGAAGATAAACCCCATTGTGTCCATGCAATATGATTACATTAATGCGCATTGCGGTTATCCGTATGCCGTAAATGAGAACCACAAAGTTTCATGCACTTCGCACGATCAATACTTCACTATATTGCTTATGCTTTTTTCTATTGTCACCCTAACGAAGTCCTTCCGTCACTGTTGCCAAAGCCTTACTTTTAGCATAACATAATGTTCCATGTTTACTTGTGTGCGTTAAGCAGAACTCATGTGGCATACCTCAATTACCTTATGTAACGCTTAGCAAACTCCGAAAGGCCCCGCCGCGGTGGTCTAGTGGCTAAGTACTCGGCCGCAGTGGCTGCATTTCCGATGGAGGCGGAAATGCTCTATGCCCGCGTGCTAATATTTCGGTGCACGTTAGAGAACTCCAGGCGATCGAAATTTCCGGAGCCCTCCACTAAGTCTCTCAAAATCATGTGGTGGTTTTGTGACGTTAAACCCCATATATCAATCAATTAAATTCCAAAAGCGCCGGTAAAGCGTTTCTGACAAGTCAACAGGGCCAAGTCGAAGAACGTTAACACGCAGTATCTCACAGATCAAGCGCGGTGCATCTGACTACGTCACACTGGGCGTATACCTACTTGTCCGTACACATGTGGAAGTGCTGAGGTGGTACTTCGCTTTTCTTCGTTAGAAGCTGCACATTCTGCTTACACGTATAACAACGAAATTGAGGCACACACTATCACTCTAACTGACCTATCAAATACATAGACAGCACGCACGAACGCACAAGGGAGGTTGCTGGACTGTCTCGTATTTCTGCACAGCCAGATCTTGACGACTTCAAACCCGTGCAGCCTGAGGCCCAGTAACTATATAGTACAACTGCAGGGCGCAGTGTTCCGCACTTGTTATATTTTTGAGTGCGGGCAGTGTACGTCATCCGCGAGAGGTGACCGCACGGGCTGTCGGCCGCGGCTAACGCGCAACAATCAGCGTCATACTCGGCTCATTTCCTCGAGCCCTCGCGCGGCGGTCGAGCAGGGACCGCCGCGCGAGAAAGGAGCGGATGGGGGCGTGTGCTTTCGTGCGGCCAACGGCGAGAAGTCAGTGCCGCCACAGTGGAAGGTGTAAAAGGGCGGCAGACCCCGAAGGTGTCGCGAGCCATTTAAACATTGATTGTCCATAAATCAGACCCGAGAAAATCTCTCCCGCGGTCGCGCGCCAGCAGCCACCAGAGCGAGAAAAAGGGTTGTAATGTGCCTCGGGGAGCGAGCTGCTTCCCCGCGGTCGTTTCGTGTACGAAGCCACCCTTCGTTATCGTAAAGCCAGCTGTTTTTCGAAGCGACGCACCACAAAACAAAGGGTCGAATAAAAGCCACGTAAAAGCTGCTCGAAATGGGAACGAAGAGGGCAGCGTCCGACTGGCATCTGTCTTAAAGCAGCTTATACCTGCAGATGCTCGAATTTTCTTCGTAGCTTTGCGCCATGTTCCAGCACCAAAGATGCAAGCTTGCGTCCAAATCTATATGACGGAAGGTCCCCGCAAGCTCGAGGTTACAGCGATGCTCGGAGCACGGTAGGGGGGGGCGCCTAATAGCTCCCTCGAGCATAAACCGAGGTCTCGCTACGGGACATCGGCGACACACACGAAGGGCTGCGCGCCGCGCAAGGATCGCATGGGATATGGTTTGTGATACCGCTGAGAATACGCTTGTACACGGGTTACGTGGCCTCCTTCAAGCACGGCGCACGTGCGTGAAAGAGTTGCGAACCATCACTCCAGCTTGCCGTGCACCGAGGATGAGTGGAGGCGGCGGGATAGAGCGGAAGGCGGCTCGTAAAGATGCGAACAGCGGCGCTCTACGCTTCCAAGTTTAGTCCATTCTAATTTGAATCAGACGTGCAGCCACAGCCTGATCCCGCAGTGAGAGACCAGCGCACAGGACCTCGTCCCGCTGCTGCCGCCTGTAATTGTGTCGTGACAAATGCGAAGGCGTCCCTCTACTCGCACCCACCGCTGAAAGGTTGGGAATAAAAGTGCGTGATGAGGAGCAGGAAGTTATGCTGGTCGTTTCGCTTGCACTAACGCACATATGTCTCCTCAGGTATTATTGTGTAGCCGCTCGAGCATAGGAGAGTCCATTATGTCCCCAAGGCCTTTGTTAATCACGACTGTAAGCGATGGTTTTCGTACACTGCCTCAGCATAGGACAGTTGATCTCATCTCATTTGCGTCATATGCACCTTTTTCGCGTGGAATACAATTAGCTCGCCATGTTAGTTAACAATGCGCACTCCAGAAAATGAGGACAGCATTTTAGACACGTAGTAAGGATAGCGTTCTAATATGTGGCGCATAGGCCGCAGGCCCTAAAGTCTCGTTACGATGAAACATCAGACAAACTTAAGTATGAAGCTCAATCGAGCGATGAAACGAAAATGTCTACTCGTAGCACAGGAAAATAGCGCGCGGATCAGAGATCTTGTGGGTGTATAGCCAATATTCCAATTCACATTAACGCAAGGAAATGCACACAGGCATGTGGTGTAATGCGTGCAGGTGGTACACCGGATAAAACACGATCCACTCGAGCAACGGAAGTGAACGAAAAAGTGAAGGAAAAAAAAGAAAAGTACAGTAGGTGCGTGGCATGATGAAATTAGTATAGCTTCGCAGGCACAAGATGGAATCAACTAGAGCAAAAGAGTGGTTAAACAGAGATTTTTGGTGAGAAGCTGTCGTCCCGCATGCAGTGGAATCAAAGTGAGACGTTGATGATGACCATGTATACACTTTGTGGACATGCGTGAATTTTCTGCAGACTTCCACTCACCGGGAACTCTTTTCACGGCGTAATTTTTTGTCAACTGAGGGCCTCATCAAGTGTGAGGGCCATGGGACGGGTTTATGCTCTTCCGTAGTTGAGTACCTAGTACTCTAAATCGTTACTCACTTTTTGTAAACACAGTTACGAGCTAAAAAGGGTGACAAAAACACACACACACACACACACAGATTAAATGCTACAGTCACACGAAATTTCGGAGAAAGAAATTACAAGACGGAACTCGTCTACGAATTTTGATATGATCTCATTTATTTATTATATCGTTTCCCAAATAATAATTGTTTATATTTCTCGTCACAAAACCACAATATGATTATGAAAGGCGCCCTATATATACAGATGAAGAGTTCTGAAATTTCGACCACCTGGCGTCCTTTACGGAGCACCACAATCTAAGCACACGGGCGTGCAGGATTTCGCCTCCATCGATATGTGGCCGTCGCAGCGAGGATTCGATGCCGCGACCTTTGGGAGCAATCAAGAACCATAACAGGACACATCAGGGAGCGTATTAGGATTACAGCAATAACCACGCTTCAAAGTATTACACAGTCGCGTCTTTATAGCATAGTTTACCTGAATGTAGCACGTCTTCTTTCCAGATGTTTGCTATCTAAAGTCAACATCCACGTTACTATGGAATGGTGAAAAAAAAAAAACCTGGACGCAATGAAAGGTCACAGCTCGAGTTACAATCGTGGTCGCGTTGCGATCGAGTAAATACGGTACACGCAAGCCCCGGATCAAGAGCGTTTCTTATACTTCAGCTAAACATGGGCTACATACCCTGCACGGCCATTCCCCGTTTCGCAATGGATTGAGTGATGTTCGCGTATATACGCACAGAAACGCGCTCCCACTGGGACCTGAGGTTGCGCAAGGAACGACAACAACGCGACAGTCCCTTCGAGACGACGGAGATAAAAGGAGAAAGAAATGCGCTGTTCGAAATATCATCCTACATCTCGAACACACAAGCCGTAGAAATGAGCGCCGTACGTGACAAAGGAAAGAGGGAGAAACATCGTAAAAATTTATAAAACAAACTCAGCAAGCAGTGTATAGGGGCCTTGTTTCGCGAGGTTCAAATCGAGGAATCGGCCGGACGAGTATCGACAAGCGCTTACAGCTTCCAGCGCACATACAACGAACAAGGCAGCCCTTCGAAATCAGGAGCAAGACAACTTCTTTTTTCTGTTCTTTTTACCCACACTACCTCCTACGTACGACCCCCCCCCCCCCCCCCACTTTCCCGCAATTCCTGCGATGCAATAAACACACAGAGCTAAATAGCGTCACGGTTTTGTGTACGCAACTTCGTCTCGAGACTGTTCACGGTGTCCGAGAGACTTTCGTTCCTTTGGTGTTGTTCTCGTGTTCTTTTGTTTAATTTGCTCCAAGCGGTTTCTTCTCTCTGCAGCGCCTTATTTACGGGCCCGAAACCGCATTTAATTACATCGTTGGCCCTACGGCTATCTTGGTAATAAAAATATAAAAAAGTGCCTTGAATTTGTATTTTCTAGCTTTTTTTTTCGATTTGTGCCAATCATCGAAAGGGGCCATTCACATCTCCTGTTTTGCTAGCGTGCTTTTCACGATCTGGTCTTTCTTTATACCTCTTTGCACTCTCTCTCTCTCTCCCTCTCAAAAACTTTGTGTTAGTTTCCATTCCGACTTCTCTCTCCAGATGACGCGTTTCCGTGCGAATCGCTACGCACAGTGCATTGCGCTTCGTGGCATTTTTTTTGTCATCTTATCTCTTTGCAACCAGCCTTTTCGTTGTTTTGACCACCATGCAATCATGAGCAGAGATAGTGTGCTTTCTCACCCGGAACACCAGCGGGCACACTGAGGTACGCGCACGCACGCGCACACACACACACACACACACACACACACACACACACACACACACACACACACACACACACACACACACACACACACACACACACACACACACACACACACACACACACACACACACACGCACGCACGCACGCACGCACGCACGCACGCACACACACACACACACACACACACAAACAAACAAACAAACAAACAAACAAACAAACAAACAAACAAACGCGTCCCGCCGGCCGCAGTCCCTCCTAGATCGTAGCGCGCAGCACGTATGGCTGTGTCCGTTTTATACGACCGGTTGCGACATGCGCGTCGACATGGAATCCCTTATCGAGTTCCTGGCATGCCTCTGAGTGCTCCTGCTGCCGTTGAGGCGGCGATGTGGCTGTTTTGTTTCTTTGTCGTTAGTTTGTTTACTCATTCGTCAACCCCGCTCGCGTTTTCAGAAATGGAGAGGAAGAAATTCATCTCGACTATCATGCCACTTGAGCCGCTGGTCGATCCTTGCACGCGGGTGATAGCAATACAAGCGGTAGTTTTATGTCACGCGCCCCTGCATTACGTGTTTGATATCGCCTAATGCGACCCGTATCTGAATTTTAGAGATTTCGCCCCCCCCCCCCCCCCACCACCACCACCACCACATTGCATATACTTGTTGCTGCGGGAAGCCCGTGGCTACTGCTAAAGTATAAATAACGAAGAAAAACGTGAAACACCAACACGCGTACACTTAAGGGACGGGAATGTGTTTTGAGCCCCATTGCAGGTACATTAACGATAGTGACTGATAAGTATGCGAAATAACAAAGGTCGAAATGAAAAAAAAATCGCAGCATATCCACGGAGTGGAAGACGATGAGTGGGGTGAAGCGTCCATCCATCCACCCATCCGTCTGTTCATCCGTCCATCCGTCCATTTGTCCGTCCATCCACCCGTACATCCGTTCATCCATCCATCCGTCTGTCTGTCTGTGAGGGATGAACTGACCTAGACCATAAGGAGCTTCGCCCCTAAAACGTGGAACACGCCACCCAGCAACGTCATAAGCTTGACGAGCTGCCGCAACAGTTCTCTGCGGTAAGTTCATCAGATCTGAATGACAGCTTCGCACCAGAGGAGCTCCAACATGTGCTGTCTTCAGTAAAACGAACAAGTTCACCAGGACCAGATGAAGTTACATACGCTGCACTTGATAATTTGTGCGAGAAGGAAAAATTGCACCAGTTGGACACTTACAATAAAAGTTTCAAGAAGAAAAGGTTGCGGAACGTTGGAAGATATCAAAAGTAGTACCGTTGCTGAAGCTAGGAAATAGCCCTATGCAGTTGGATTCGTTTAGGCCGGTTATTTTGACAAGTTGTATTTTGAAAGTGATGGAGAAAATGATCAATGAACGAATTTTAAGGTGGCAAGACACGAAACATCTACTACCAGAAAGCATAACCGGCTTCAGAAGAGATAGATGCACAATGAACTGCATTTTGAACTTGGTCACAGATGTGGAAAACCAACGCACGCAAGGAAACATCACTGTTGCCGTATTCCTTGATGTCCAACGAGCGTACGACACAGTGAGTCACGTTCACGTTCTGAAAGGCCTGGTGTTGCAGGGATTTGAAGGCAAGATTCTGCGTTGGATCACTGACTTCCTGAAAAACCGGCAAATTTTTGTAGCTACGCAGGAGGGCCCACCGTCAGAACATGTCGTCAACCAAGGAGTGCCACAGGGCAGCGTGCTAAGCCCTACTCTCTTTAATGCAGTCATGGCGCAGCTCCCGTATAATCTTCCACCCAACATCAGATGTTCAGTATATGCTGATGATATAAGTATATGGACGTCTGGTCCATCGTTTTTGGATATACAACAAACTCTACAAGAAGGATTGGATAATGTAGACCATTTTCTAAAACAAAGAGGTATGGCACTGAGTCTGGCCCAAACAGCCATACTTCCGTTTACATTAAAGAGACCTGGAAATTTCCAGATTATTCTGCAAAATCAGCCTATTCAAATGGTAGAAACTCATAGATTTTTTGGTGTGATTTTATACCGGAGACGAACATGGCCGCCTGATGTACAGTCTTTTGAACAAAAAGTGAATCAAGTCATTCGAATCCTCCGGCATCTCTGCAGGGCTAAATGGCGCGATACTAAAGAGTCGCATTTGGCCCTAAATGTTGTGTGGATACGCCCCATCGTAAGTTACTCACTGCCTCTGCTGCACGGTCTTCCGGCCTCAATGGAAAGAAGACTTCACTTTTTATTGACAAGGCTCTCGCGGGTATGTCTGGGTTCGCCACGGTCGACTTCTAGTGCTTTAGTGTATGCAGAGGATCGACAACCACCTTTGGCAGTATCATTCATAATGAAAAAACGAATATATATACAGATTGGTCATGCACTGAAGAAGCGTCAGCCTGTGCGGTCCTTATACCCGAAATTCAGAAAAAAGAGAATTTACAAATTATCGCACAAATTTTCATCGACGACAACAGAATGGGTGGCTATCTTTGATGCAGTTAAGCTTATCTGCGAGAATTCTGAGCCACGACTTTGGGTGATATGCAGGGGTAGGAAAGATGCCCTTCAGCTAATCAAAAATGCGGGATCACTTTATAAAAATGGTGAAATAGCACAATATATTGCAGAAACTCTGGAGTATGCCTCAGCGCACGGTCACAAAATCGTATTCTAATGGATACCCAGTCACATTAGAATAAAGGGAAATAAAGAGCCTGACAGCCTCGCCAAGAAAGCATTGAATGGAGAACGGAATTGCGCAATCCCTATGTCTAGGGCGGATATTCGACATTTTATCACGCAAGGAGCTAACCATTGTTCGATGTAGAAGTAGTTCGATAGCGCTAAATCAAAGGAATCAGTACTTTATGAGGTTGATCACACGCAAAGAAATATCACAGTGACAGATTTCCCACGATACTTAGAGACACCAATACGCAGACTTCTATTGGAAGAAACGTACAAAAACAGCTTCCTGCACAAAATACATCAATCCAACTCCCCAGAATTCCATTGTGGTCATGCAGAAGAAAATGTTCGCCATATTTTTTTTGGAGTGCGTTAAATACGCGAATGAAAAAGAAAAAAATTAAGGAACAAATTAGCAAGTTTGGATAGATGGTTCTCACATTAAAGAAATTACTCGCAACATGGCCTGAGATGCATCTTCAGAAAAATGCAGACATCTTCCTGACAGACTTTTCAGTTGAGACCGGACTGGATGAGCGCCTGTGGTAGACAGCCAGGGATTAATATATATGGAATGTGTTAGTGCATATACTGGCAGTAGAAAAGGAAGGTGTGCGTGTGAACAGTTTATGACAGTGTGAACTACTGCAAGCAAAGTGTGTATTGGAATGATATTCGAACTGGTTTCAGTGTGGCATTATGTTTTTTTCGGATTGTTCAGTTTTGGGTACCGTTAAGTATTCTTTTTTTTTGTTGGCTGCAGAACTTATTGATATGGAGTAGCCGAGGCAATATGGACCTGTACCTCTCCACAGCGAAACAGTTAGAACAGAAAAGCCACTGTAAACTCCCACAGGATTACTATTTGAAGACAGTTGCAAAGTAACCACTGCCCCAGAAGCACCATCATTTCGCGGAGTAAATGAATTCCTGCTACGACAGACTACCAGTGTCCACCATGCTGTAAGAAAACCCTGAGACCATAGCACAACTATATATGATATGAAGAGAAAAGAATCCACCATTTATTTTTTCTCTTTATTGCTATTTCGCCATTTTCGGGGCCTTCGCCTCCACTTTGCATCACGTTAAATGTACTCCGGCGTCTTCCCACCCTTCTCAGCAATGCGGATTTCCCTACAGAATACGCAGAAAGTAAACTATTAAATCGAGTGTAGGGTCAAGTCTGTTGATCTGCAGCGAACAGAGGCGTGAAGTCAACTAGGTACCACGAAAATGTTTGTAGGAGGAAATTAGGTAAACTTTTCTCTGTGTCATTTTTTCCCGTAAGCGTGTCATTTGATTAAGTGAGAAACATTCCCATCGATTTTGCAAGAAATACAAAATAAGTGCGTCAATGTTTGCAATGACTCGCGCCGTGCGCGGCTTGAACTGAATGTTATCCTGAGACGCTGACCATTTGACCCAGTAATTACACTCGCGCTGAATAGTACATGCCTTCATCGTATGCCACACGTGTTGGATAAGCACTGGCTGGCTTCAACAAAATGACGTAGCGTCTGCTTTAGCAACAACTTGGCAGAACCAATCCCGGTGATAACAAGAGAAGTGAAAACACACGAGGGTAAAGAAAAAAAAACGTTGGCGTTTTGCAATTAGACCCTCTCGTTTCTGTAATCAGCAAATGTCCAAGACAAAAATGTTGAAGACACGAAACGCACTTTGTTACGGACTGGGCACACCATGAGGGCGAAAAGCAATTTGGATTTCGTCCGAATCAAGCAGCCAGATCTCAAGGCCCCGTTCACGGAATGTGTATGCTGGCTTCGATGCTGGCAAGAGCTGGATTTCATACCCACGTAGGAATGAGACAAAGCGAAATTGCATGTTTTAAAGGGTTTCCAATAGACAAGGCAATTGCACATCGACATCTGCACCATATTATGCATACATTTCCACTATTTTGTTGTGAATGATGTTTTACGCCCTCTAAACAAAATCATGCGGAGATCTGGCCGCAATATCCATGATTGTTTCACTATTCATTACACAGACCAATGTTTTGCTAAGACCCAAATTGACATCTCTGTTAGCAAGGGCGTATAAGCTTGGACATATGCGTATACGTCATGCCACATTCTCGTTTTTGTACTCCCTATAAGCAGCTAAATCAATCGGGCGGATAGACAGGTCGGCGATAAAAAGACGTTACATCTATCGATGAACAGATCAGTCGCTAGATAGAGCATATATACCTGTAGCTGATGTGACGAGGTTTATTAAAAGTCGCTCCACAACTCTGAAAATTTGTACGCATCACGAACTTAGGCGAAAGTGTCGAAATGTGGCTATGCTGCCAGCTGACTTATACTTGCAAAAATAATTAACGAAGTTTGTTGCGAAGTTCGCCAACCGTGGCCGGAACGTTGAGGGGTCGCTGTAAGGTCGTTTCGACCGCATGGTACACAAATACTGTGATTTAGTCACAGATAGCGTGGTTAGTTTCAGCGCCGAGCGAGAAAAGGCGCTCTATATAGTCACACGGTACAGCCAGTGGCGCCGCTTGGCGGGGAAGTGAGGTTAAGCGAGCTGACGCTCGAGGAAAAGAGCCTTGTCTCTTTTTGGGGTTCGTCGTTGTCAGCGACTGGCGGCTATTTGGTGGGGAGGTCCGTGGGCTGACGCGCTCCTTGTGGTGAGTCGGACGTATACGCGACACTACATTCGCGTTGCACTGCATGTGTTATTTTTTTTTCATGTTTACTATCTCTGTCCATGAGTTTTAAAGACATTGTGTTATATTATTTATGATGTTAGTATAATTATGCAACTATTAATCAATAAGATTCGGCTGGTGAGCTCACCGTGGTGTATTGATTGATATGTGGGGTTTAACGTCCCACAACCACTATATGATTATGAGAGACGCCGTAGTGGAGGGCTCCGGAAATTTAGACCACCTGGGGTTCTTTAACGTGCACCCAAATCTGAGCACACGGGCCTACAACATTTCCGCCTCCATCGGAAATGCAGCCGCCGCAGCCTGGATTCGAACCCGCGCCCTGCGGGTCAGCAGCCGAGTACCTTAGCCACTAGACCACCACGGCGGAACTTCACCGGGGTGTAAAACAAGTTGATAAATGCCCATACGTTCATTTGCTCGACGGCGTGACTTGTCCATGTGTTCCACAAGCGCGGCTCTATTCAGACTCCACAACGCACGCGCAAATTTTCATTTGGTTATCAGAGGTATTACACTACTGAGTAACAACAACATACCATTATCTTGATAGAGACGCTAATTTGGAGCTTCTTTCTGTAATGTGCGTTTGAGCTTTATAAACACCCATTCCTGCATATACGTGCCCCACTCACAATTTTCCTTCCGGCGCACGTGTAAAAGAGCGTGCCAAAAATAATTTCGCAGTTCTGCTCTGCTGGGACTCGTGTAAACAGACATTAATTACACACTTTTCATGAACGGGGCTTTTTTTGCAAAGCAGGCACACACGCCTGAAGAGAACGGCAATGTTATTTATCACGAACGCTACTCGTAAATTACGACCACGTGCACACTTCCCCGCACATCGCCTTCGCGGCCACTTCAGAGCCCACCTACAAAAACATCCGCGTCCGTCTCTTTCGTCGTCTTGAAAAAAGCAAAACTATTTTTCTTCTGAAGCTACGTGTAAACAGTGTTTAAAGAATCTAAAAGACGCAATCGTTTCTTTGCAGCAGCGCTTTTTTTATATCAAAAATATTAGCAATTATCAATGATATTGATGCCCTCATCCGGTTTTAGCTGTTGCCATAGATAATTGAACACGCACACACACGTATGAATAAAATAAATAAATAAATTAATATATATATATCTGTGACGTCGCGGTCGCGCTCCACAGCATGCCGCGTTAAACAATCCCGCCAAGCTGGATACGTCATATGAGCGAACTAACGGCGAGAAGAAAATTTACGAATGATGCACAGAGCTTGGAGTGCTTCCATGTGTTCACCATCACCAACGAGATGGCGCGAAGGGCTTTAGCAATAAATATCGTCACCCCGATCACGTATCTTCAGAGTTGGCATGCGCGCTCAGTACTGTACTTTGACATACAGGGTGCGGTCAACTGTGCTCGCACGCTAAGCTGAGTTTCGTGCATCCTTCACCGCAAAGTCTGTGTTAAAGAGTCGACTGCACGGATGTCTTTTTCTTCGCTACGGTGGTCGTGTTTTTTAAATGAGTGAGCTCCTAGCTAGAAAAGCGAAAGTAGGGGCTAGTGGGCTGTGAAGAGTCGACACTTGCAGTGCGCTGCTGATACACAAACAGTAAGAACTACATCAGGTGCTAGTTAAGGCTCTTCATGTTTACACGTACATGTGCGTTCTTTTCATACGTCCTTTGTCTTTGAACAGCACGCTGCAAGTGTCGAGCAGTGAGACAGTTATCGCTCCCCCTATGTGAGTTCTTTCCGTGCGTCCTTTGTGCTTGAGGAGCACGCTATAAGTCTCAAGCGGCTTGTGGTTTTTGGTGTGGAATTCCAATTTGTTGCTATCGCATTCATTGGTATATCGTAGAGCTGCGTGTAATTTGTGCGTTCACTTTCACCAATGAAAGTATGGAATACAAACACTATCTAATGCCCTGCGACGACGTAGCTATAATGGTCTATACTCGGGCCTTACTTCTACCGATCATCAGCTCGTAAACCAGTGAAGGTATACTTTTCTAATTTTACGGAGTGACTGTTATGTGTGAACACCTTAGTCTGCATGCGTACGGGCAAAAATAATCCGCATCTTTCATATTTCCTTTATCTCTCCCACACTTACGCACTCGAAGTATTACACGTATACCTGCACACTACAATAAAAACTGGCCAAATTTCGGCTTCTCAGACAGCGGGATTCGGAACTGCACACTATAGTTTGTGCGAGCTCAGTAGCAGTCTTTGCTCGAACGGTCCAAGAGCCCACATGCATTGCATACACAAAGTTCTCCAACAGGAAAAGTCAAGCTTTAACGAATCGTCCTCCTCCTCCCAAAACACACATACCCACTGGACAAGTCCACAGAAAACAGGCTTCCCCAATGATGAAAAAGAAATTACAGCCGAGCACGAACGTGCTGCCCACAACGGCCTGACTTTAGTCCACGGCTTTATCGGGATAAATGTGGCACGTAACCATGGTTCTCGGTATGCAACATACGGAGACATAGGCCACCATTATTGTCAGGGGCCTGCATGGTTAACGAACCTAATTGCAGGACATGTCCGACTGAGAATATATGACTAACTTGGTGCCACCTTCAGATGCTCAGGGGGCGCCCACATGATCCATATCTCCCTGAACCTGTATGGATCATACGTGTTCGCGTACTAACTCACAAAAATATTTGATGTGTGATATATTTGTCATCACGTTTTCCGAACCTCCTCCTGTCCACCTCTACTTCCTCTCGCTTGCGTTCCTACGTACACACATGCAGCAAGGCGGAAGGAGAGAAGGTGGACAGGAGAGGCCAGGACAGACAAACGTCTGTTGTCCTGTAGAAACATATATGCTTAAACAGGACAGCAGACTCAGTGTGCTCATTATTTTGCTACGTTCGGTGAAGCCAGGACACAGGGACTAAGGGAGCAAGGAGACAGGAAAAAAGGACAGGGCGTGTACACGTCCTATATGCTCTTTCTTGGTTTCTGTGTTATCAACGCTAGGATTTTAGCAAACGTATGCTTACATAGTAAACCCCAAGGCGCTCAAAGTCTGTACCTCAGATCGGGAAAGACAAAAAAAGAGAAAAACACTGAAAGTCACAGGCTCAAAGGCATGCGTCAGTCTTCAGCCAGTCGAGCGAGGCACTTTCTGTTGAGTAAACCCGAATTCCAAGCACGGAGCGGATATCCCTGCACACATGGCAATGTTTTTCCCGTCTTTTTTTTTTCCTCCTTCGTTAACAAAGTTCTAAAATCAACCATGCGGGTAAACATAACAACGAGGAAAGTAATAATAAAAGCGACGGATGGCCCACGGATGCAGTACGTGAAACGACGAGTTTGGCACGATGCGAGCAACAAAAAAATGGCTGAATGAAAAGGCAAAGCGGGCGACCAACCGCGCTCGGCTCTCCATAAATCTCGAAGTGCGCATCTTGAAACCGTTTCAGTTGGCAGCGAGAGAACGCGCGCTTGGAAAGCATGGTAGCGACGCCTGTTTTTTTATTTGTTTCTTTTTTTCTTTTGTAAGAGCCAACAGGCTCACGGCCGCCTCGAATTCTTAACGTTCTCGTCGAAACTACGAGTTCAGCAGGTACCGAACAGAGTAAGAAAACGAATTAGAGAGCCCTTCTTTCACCATGCTAGAGTTCCTTCTTAGTTTTTTTTTTATCCATCTTAAAAGTTTCTTTCTAAAGAAAGTGCGGTCTCTCAAAAGATACATTTCCGGCTCTGATATTTAACGCCCGCATTGCTCGCTTCTACGGCCCACTTTATGTGCGAGAAAGAGTGCGAAATCTCATGTCGTTTCCTTTTTGCGTTTCTGAAAAAGGCTTGTGGGGTCGCCTTTGAATCTCGAAGCAAACGCGAGCGGGCGCTACGTCAGGTCTCCGTCGGTTTGTAATAGTATACGAGTTGTGCAAGCGTACCCTGTGCATAAAAAGTTCGGCATAAATAGCAGTTACATTCGATTATGTAGACTGCGGTGGTTAGCTGTTTGGTTTATTCTTTTTTACTTCGAGAGGATAGCTTTCGTATGCTCGCGCAACAATGAGCTATTTCAAAACAGCAAATAAATGTTTACTGTATATGTACGTTAAGGCCTGACTAGGTGGCTTCTAAGATACCTCTATAGTAACGCAATAAAGCGTACATATAGCGCTGGTTCCAGCATAGTGCTCTTCAGTGACACGACATGGACACGGCTTCAATAATTCAAGTTACTACGTGCAGTCAGCCTAGTAGCGACGTGCGTGGTTGTAGAGGACATGCACAATCGCGCGAATAAATTGTCAAGGCTCGAACTCGCTCGGAATCACGCCCAAGTACAGATTCGTTAGATATAAATCTGCTCAACAGTGCCGCCCGTTCAGGCTGCGACACCCTTAGACTTTTCTTTGCGCGTTGAGTCCTGCTCACAATTACATCTTGAGGTCAACTCAGTCGCAGCTTTTCTAATCGCTCGTAGTGCAAGCGAGGCTGGATACGCACTCGGGAATAGAGGAAGGAAGAAACAAACGGAAGGACAGGGAGGTTAACCAGTTCTTGTACCGGCTGGCGACCCTGCGCTGGGGAAGGGTTACAGGATAGAAAAGAGACGTTACATAAGAAATGACAGCAACTGAAGCAAAGGAAAGGAGAATGCAACACTGCTCATGGTTTCCCTCTAAAATCAGTCTTAAAAAACAACAACAACGTATTACTGATTTCGAAGCCTTCTGGGCTCGTCATGGGCACCGCCAGTGACCCAGAATCTTTTGTTCCGACAAAGGGCGATTATACAGTCTGTCTATGGCATCAGAAATTATTGTTTTGGCACATTAAAATGAGCACACCCACACAGATGATGGACAATTGTTTCTTCGAAGCTGCTGCAGTTATTTCATAGACAGGAGAGTTGCTGGCCATTCCAATAAGAAGAAAGTGCGTATTTGCGAAGGCTACGCCAAGCCACAGGCGGCACAAAAGAGTGAGGTCAGCTCGATATATTCTTGATGGAAGAAGAAGCTTGAGATCAGAAACCAGGGTGCGTAGACGAGCGTTTGTGAATTCCATCGAGTTCCACTGAGCAAGTGTGAGATGATGTGCGAGCTAGACAACGAAGCCTTGTAGCTGCGTCGGTTCTTGAGAACTGCGTGGCTGCGGCTCTGAATCCATAATATATATACCTGCTTTTGTTTTGTCAGCAAGTAAACGCACAGGATAGAGCAAGTGTGTCTTGCCATGTCCGTATTCTACGACGTACTTGATTAAGAAAATTCGCTGCTGGACTAGTTGGTTCGCAATAGTAAACAGCAGACCGCAATTTTAGGCACAAGAAACAGAAGAAGGTACACGGCACTTGTAGCGTACATGTCCTGTGCTTTCATGTTCCTCTGTGATACATGCCCGATTTTCGCTCAGAAGTTTACTAAATGACGTATCATGAGGCGATGATGTCCTACGCTCTGCAAAGACATCAACCAAAACACCATCAAGCCTCGTCTTACACGTAGGCGCCTTACCCCCACCTAAAATGTATCCCACGGATACCCACTCGCAAAGCGAACGTGGCATACAGATCTCGCTGTTTCCGGGGCGGAAACCTCGGAGTCGGAGCGCCTCTCAAGCACCGGCGTCGTGGTGGCACTCGGCAGGAGGGGACTCGCCGGGGTCGCCGCGCTGCGGTGGGTCCGAACGGGCGCTTCATACCGTGGGTGCGCCCGCAGTCCTTTGGGCCCGCCGTCTATTTCGGGTATCGCTCATTACAGGGCCGGCGAGAGGCAATTAGCGAAGTGCAGACTAGCCCCGTTTGCGATCCGCTCTATAACACACACACGTGGCGAGCTCTCTCCTCCTCCTCAGCTCTCTCTCAGACTCAACACAGGAGAACCTGTACGCAACAGATACAAACGTATACAAGAGTAGGTTAGTATAGTTAGCATGTATGGAGGCGGTACGATTGAAGAAGACGGGGTGGAAGGGTGGCGTCTCAACTCTACTCGGATCGCTGAGATGGCGTACGTTTGGCGCTGTGCGCGCTACATGGCACGAGATATTCATCTCGGCCTGCAGTATACTCGAAGCAAGAAGAAGGCTTTAGGCACGCTCACCCGGCTGGACCGACGCGAGAAGCTCGCAAAGAGGTGGAGACAAGAGGCGGGACGAGAGGCCCGCAACACCGCGTGAACGCAACCGTGAGGGCTAACGAGACAGCGGGCAAGGCCGAGTTTGCGACGGCCGAATTTTCTTTCCTGTTTCCAGACAACGCCCATAGCCACACGCTAAATGTCCTCAATTGTAACGATGTTTTCAGACAATGTAAAAGGGAGGAGACAGGAAAAAAAACAAAGCTAAAAAAGTGACGAATAGTGTTGTGAGAGTACCTAAGAAAGGCAATCAAACTGATACGAAAGAAATAAGGCGGCAGCCAGCCAGAGAGGTCAGATAAAAAAGCTCCGCTTTATGTACAATTTAGATATAATGCTCGTGTTTTCGGTATACGATGACATTTACCAGACACTGGTAATCGGCTGTAATGATGATGTCCTTCGACTTCTAGTGTAACCCTTTATTAGGAACGAGCCAATCGGCCCACACTTTTTTCACATACGATAGGGTCAGTGTTTAAACGGCAACATGCACGCTTTTGTACTACTATGGTTCTTCAATACTTTTTTTTCTTCAAAAAAGTATTGAAGGACCATGGTACTACCTATAGGTCTTATTGCAATATGGATTCAGACGAGATAAGTTTATTAAAGATGCCACAATAAAAAAAAACTGGAAAGAATGGAAATTTTATTCAACTTTCAAGATTTTGTTATTGAAGTCCTTCATGATTCATAGCACACAACATCCAATCTGATGCATGCCAACGATGTTTTCTATAGCCCCTCGACTGTGCGAACACTGCACTTCTTGTGTGACTATCCTGTGAACTTAACATTAAAATTGTTTCAGAGGAATGTCACTGAAGCCAATGTATCGAAGAGACAGCTGCACTCGAAAAGTCCGCATCGCAACAATCCGTGTTTAACGATTTCTCATCACTTCTGTCTTCCCCGCATTCTGCCTTGTTTAAATTCCCGAGACGCGCAATTTACCGTAGATGGCTTTCCCACACTACCGTTGAGCAATGCGGCAGACTACCATACTTGAAGTGACGTTTATATTTTTGTAATGTTTACGCACGTCTAGTCACTTGGCATGCATGTCCATATAAAGTGGGCGTCGGCGACCTCCGGCCCACAACACGACACCAGAACCCACCTTCCCACGCTCAAACTTGCCGATAAACACCTCCCGCCCAAGCCATGAACATCTCCACGACTGTATGCTTCTGTCGATAAGCAACCTTCATGTAGACATTCGTGAGTTCGCTAAGGATGTAAGAGTATTCAGCACCAAAAGCTGCACTGAAAGAGTTCTCCATTTTTTTGCATCGAACCTATGTTGGTAAATTGCGACTTGATGCTATTATCTATGGTGCTGAAAATAAACATGATTTCCCTTCAAGCTTTTATATCACTATTAATTACCCTCCCTCTTTTTGCTGGGTGTCCTCCACCGTGTTGGCATAACGAAACTCGACCCTCTGCCTGGAATGGTTGCCGGGCCGAGTAATGGGCAACATTAGGGCGCCAAGTAACAGAAGAATATAGATGAATGAACCCACAATACTTAGTGGGTTCAAGCGCAGGTTTGAGTGCGCGTGCGGGTACAGGCCGAGAGTGAGCGTTCTTGCGTGTATGTTTCACGTGTGTGCGCATGCGTACGCGACAGCTAACACAAAATAAATGGAGGCGGAATCGGTAAATTATTACAAAGCATTCCTTTTATAATGTATCGCTGTACTAAGAATTCGTGATCTTTTCTGATAAAAAAAAAACACGTTTATTTGTTCTTCACTTTCTTCTTTATAGCCCCGCCGCGGTGGTCTAGTGGCTAAGGTACTCGGCTGCTGACCCGCAGGTCGCGGGTTCGAATCCCGGCTGCGGCGGCTGCATTTACGATGGAGGCGGAAATGTTGTATGCCCGTGTGCTCAGATTTGGGTGCACGTTAAAGAACCCCAGGTGGTCGAAATTTCCGGAGCCCTCCACTACGGCGTCTCTCATAATCATATAGTGGTTTTGGGACGTTAAACCCTACATATCAATCAATCAATTTCTTCTTTATAGGAAGGAAAATAGAAGGAAAAGAACGGCAGGGAGGTTGACCAGCCTATAGGCAGCCGGTATGCTACCCTGCGCGTGGGAGGGGGATGGCGAGATGAAAGATAGAGAGGGAAGAGAGATAAACACAGCACATTCAGCAGCACAGGTGCACATACTCAGTCATAGTCCAGTCTTGTCTTTCGCGGTGTGTGACATTGCTGTTACAGCCGCTTGTTCAAGTCTGTGTCGCGTAGGAATTTCAACAGAGCTTTTGTCGCCTTCTGTTGCAATGTCTTCTCTCGGGCACTTGAAAGAACAGTGTCCACAGACATTTGGCTGTTGTCGATGCGCGCAAGAACGGACGCCAGTGACTGTCTCTGGATGTCATACAACGGACAGTCGCACAGGATGTGGTGTAGCGTCTCTTCGCAATGACAGACATCGCAGAGAGCGTTGTCGGCCATTCCTATGACAAAGGAATGAGATTTTGTAAATGCCACTCTTAGCCATAAGCAATGAAGAAGGGTGGCTTCTCTTCGGTCGAGCCCAGTGGGCATGCGGAGAGCCATCAAAGAGGACAGGTGTTGTTGACGATTCGTCTCGTTGCTTGGTGGGCACCATAGTGACAACGTGATTTCACGTGCAAGTCGTCGAAGATTACTGGCTGCATCGGTCCGTGAAAGTGATATGGCTTCTTCTCGTGTTCCTTCAAGAGCTGCCCGCGCGGCAGTATCGGCATGTTCGTTCCCTATGACGCCGCAGTGACTTGGCAGCCACCTACTTTAAGGAATGCGCGTCGTCGTCAACAAGGTGTTACGTTTGGCCCTGCAGTTCGTCGTAGCAGACACCATTGTGCGTGAACTTGTCTGCGAGAATGCTTTCCCCACGATATCGGCGCCTGGTCGGATGCACGAAGCGTGACGTCGTCCTGCAGCCTGCAACTGGACAGTTCGCTGTGGTCGGGTTACATGGGACCCGACGGAGGTGTCTCTAACAACCCTTTGTTGAGCGGGGTTGAACAGCGTGAGACAGCGTCGCTGTTGCAGTTCTCATGGAGTCCACATGTCAACTCTGCCATTATCGGCTACGAGTCGTAGTGACGGAGCATCGAAGGTTCGGTAGCGTGGAACGGCGCCGCTGTAGCTCAGGAATGCAGCAACTGAACGCAGCCATGGACCGCCGCTGACGCTCGTGTCAGCGGTCAACTTCTCCGCAGAGGAGGTCGACTTTCCCCCTCCACCAGATTCTACTTCCTCGCCTTGCGTAGAGTCTTCATGGCGTGGGCAGGGTGCGTCATTGTGTAGTGCCCTCGTGCTGCCCATTGGACCTTTTCGACCATGTTCATGAAAGTAGGGGACCAATTTACGCACCCTTTTTGGTGAGTGAACAACTGAGACATCAAGTCGCTTTATTGGCGGCAGCAGTGGTCAACGACTTCTTGGGACCTCCGTGTTGGGAAACAACGGGCCATAAGAACAGAAGATGTTTGTTCAAAATAGCTGTACAGTTCACTTTCTCTTCAGGTAAATCAATCCAGGTTCCGTTTCTATAAACGCGTCTCCCCTCTGGTAAAGTTCGGCTATGTAGACGACGACGGGGAGCCAGGTACCTTAAAGAGACCCGTCGTACCCACCCCCTACAACGCCCGCACGCAAGAAAAAGTCCCGGTCACCAGTGTGCACGCGTCTATGCTCTTCGCATTTACATAATGCGTTTAGTTTGAAACGAAATATATTTTTTTTAATTTTGAAAATTTCTTTTAACATACAGACACCCGTTAGGACCAGCCCCACCACGGCGGTCTAGTGGTTAAGGTACTCGGCTGCTGACCCGCAGGTCGCGCGATCATATCCCGGCTGTGGGGGCTGCATTCGCGATGGAGGCGGAAATGTTGTAGGCCCGTGTACTCAGATTTGGGTGCACGTTAAAGAACCCCAGGTGGTCGAAATTTCCGGAGCCCTCCACTACGGCGTCTGTCATAATCATATGGTGGCTTCGGGACGTTAAACCCCACAAATCAATCAAATCAACCCGTTAGGACCATTACCCGTAATGACTACATACAGCGACAACTACTTACTGATTGAGGTAAAAAAAAGTTACTATAGTGCGACCCATGGTAGTCTGACAGGCACAAGCAAAACAACAGTTGAAGTTACTGAACACGACTGCCAACTTGTAGCACTGAATAAACTATATAACAGGTCAGCACTATAGGTATAAACAATATTACGGATGAGTTAGAGTGCCGGTCGCTATATTGGGATGTTAATATTTGTATTTTGCATCTTCAAACAACAAAACGAACAGTGTTATGGTAGACGCATACGTATGAAAACTATTGGGTCGGTGCAGTCGATGCTGCACGACCTTATTAATTTACGTCGCGATATACAAGAACGAAAAATTAGGGGGCCCCATAAAGCTTCGCCCTTAGCAGTTGAACGCTATAGCGACATCCGGTTCCTAGAGCGTACTTCAAACACTTAACGCATGAAACTTTTTCCAATTTGCTATGCACCCACTACGTGGCCTAAAGGAAATAGGTGCAGCAGCTAGTGTGCCTTTTGTAGTGGCGTACCGGCTTTCAACCACGTATAGCCAATGTGATCATCACATAATCTGACGCCCGTTGGCAATGGACGCTTGTACCATGCATTATTACTGCGATATTCCATGTTGCATTGGGAAGCGTGTATACTAGACGCGCGTGTTTGTGAAGCATGAAAGCTACTTTCACTGCATTTCCAAGCAGAGGAAGTTTTTTTCACTGTTTTCACAAGCACAGGCGTGCACGTGTGGTAGACCATCCGCCTGCCACGCAAACGACCCGGGTTCGATCCCCACTTGGACCTAAACAACCCTGGTTCGGTCCACTCTGCTCAAGGATTTTTTATCAGTTATTTATCTTCTTTGCATCGTTCTAGATTTTTCGGTCAAGCATAAGATGATTATTCGCGCACAACCAACGACGCCGACGCCGAAATTTCTGTGAAACGAGCCCTTTAACTCTATCTCGGTAAAACATTTGGGCTTAACAGTTAACAGATGTTAACTGCTAACAGTCCAAGATGGCGGCGCCCAGATGTCTTACAGGAAATAATCCATACTGACAGTTGCTGCATATTACTTTCACCGGACCATTACAATCACTACGGTTTAGAAATGCCAATGAGTCACGCTTTGAATTGTCCGATTGCGAATAAGTTAGAACAGCCATCTTGAATTTCTTGGTCCGTGATAAATGTGTCCAGTAGGGCTCCAAAATAAACGCGTGTAGTAAAATGTAAATGAAAAAAATGAGTGCCCAATACGTGACAGAAGTGTGGTCAGCTGACGGTCTTATACGCAACTAACCGCAGGCAAAGAGGCTGCGAATGCGAATTCTCAAACGGCAGTGATACAACTGAGAAGCTTGGGCTAGTTGGTATGGCATGACGATAGTTATAGCGCGAGACTAAAACGCCTCACCAAATCTACAAACCCCCTGAAAACGCAGTCATCAACGGAATGCGGAGTTCAACATAAAAACAGGTATGCGGCATGCTCCCAGGAAGTTGCCTATAGGACCCTCCTTTCATGCGGTGCTTGTTATGTCGGAACGGCCGGAAGGTGTCTGAACGATCGACTGAGAGAACACGGTAACAATGTTGGAAACGGGAAATACAGTTTTCTTGCTCAGCACTGCACTGAGTGCAACTGTGTGCCCCTTTTCAAGGAAACCGCAATGCTGTACAAGCACAAAGATGAGCGCACTCGAGTCATTGTCGAGGCAGCGCAGATCGCAAGCGAACAGGTGTCCTGCATTAGCAAGCCCTCAGTGTCTCCGTCCGAGAAGGAACTAAGATTCCTCGAAGGTTTCGGTGCGCGTAAGTAGTTATATTACCTTTACTTTTCTGATTCGTTTCCTTATAGACTTTTCTTTGCCTTTTTCTGTGCTGTTGTTTTTTTTGTTTTTTTTTCTCTTACTCATGTTTTGCTCTTTGTGCCATATGGTTTTTGTCGCATGGTTTACTGTTTCCTCTATATATTTTCGTGCTCTGCGCAATAAACTCAGTTGGAAGTTAGCGCTCGCGTCCCTCGTGTCCTTCTTGTCCCTGTGTCGTCGTTTTGTTCTCGAGCTATAACTATCGGTAGTGATACCTCACGATGTGCGTGATTCGGTGCACAGTGGCTGAAGAAGTAAAAAGCTGTGTGATCGCTCACTTTTTGTGTTGTGTTTGCGCCATACCAATCTTTATATTTTCGTATGCATAATTTGCTTTCGATCTAAGACGATTTTCTTTCTCCCCTTGTCTAACAATGACAATAAGAAAAGCCATGATATAAAAAAATTTACGTTTCCTGTCGCACACCAATATTTGTCATTATCCCTATTCGATGTTTCACGCTGTGGCTACCCCTTATAGAAATCGTTACTACACGCTAATGTTGTAACTAATAGTAGATGAAAAATTTGAACAAGTCCACCTATAGCTGTAGAAGAGTGGTTACGGTACCTGGCTGCTGACCCAAAGGTAGCGGGTTCGATACCGTACGCGACGGTCGCGTTTCGATGGAGGTGAAATGGTAGAGACCCGTCTACTGTGCCATGTCAGTACACGTTAAATAACACCAGATGGTCAAAATTTTCGGAGCCTTCCACTACGGCGTCTCTCATAATAACATCGTGGCTTTGGGACGTAAAACACCCACATAATAGTTATTAAGAATTAATTATTAATTTTGCAATACCGGAAAGATCGAGCTTCACTCCGGAAGGCGACGTAGGCCCTCCTGAAGATTCTGCGATCGACCCCCGCCTCGTCGAACGTTTGTGACGTTTTAGTGTGTTTGTGTGTTTTCGCTTCCGTCCCGCTCTCTTTCTTTCATTTCCTTTTCCTTACTTTTCTGTCTCCTATTTCCCCTTACTCAGTGCAGGGTAGCAAACCAGAATCTTGCTTTCTGGTCAACCTCCCTGCCTTTCTTCATACCACATATATATATCTCTCTCTGACCAAGAGACCAGAGGATATCCACAGAGTGCATAATGATGAGTGGGGCGAAGAGTGCATCCGCCCACCCGTCTGTGCGTCCATCTGTGCGTCCGCCCTGCGTTCGTCCACGCGTTCGTCCATGCGTCAGTCCATCCATCCATCCATCCATCCATCCATCCATCCATCCATCCATCCATCCATCCATCCATCCATCCATCCATCCATCCATCCATCCGTGCGTCCGTCCGTGCGTCCGTCCGTGCATCTGTCTGTCCATCCATCCATTCGTTTGTAAATCTAGCGGTACGTGGAGTGAACACTCCACGTACCGCCATCTCGCATCTTCTCGTCATATGTTCCGCATATTGAAATACCGCCATCCAGCGGACATTCCAAGGACTAGATGGCACTCGCGTACTTTATTGCGGCCGGCGCTTCGTGTCTACTTCCCATCTTTCACCGCCTCTAGTTAAAGGAGATATACTAGTTCACAATATTCATGGCACAACAGCATTACCCTCGCAAAACCTTGCTATAGCCAATGAGGTTACGCCTAGCGAGTGAACGTGGCAACCTTTTGAGGTCAGATAGTGCTCAAAGTCCATCCTTCTGATACTAGTTTTTTAGTAAGCATCAAATGCAAGGCAAATTTTATGGGATATTAAGTCAGCAATACTCGTCTCTGTAACTTATTTCATCAGAAACAACTATCTTTTTTATGATTGAAGTGCGCGGGTTTCCTCCTCAATTGAAAAGGGTGCGCGTGTGCCGCTCCTCTCGTCCGGCCGGGGAGGTGGCTACCCACTACTACGACGACGACTACATACATCGCGGACGCACGACCCACGACATAGGGAGCTTAGCCCCCAAAACTCAGTCCGTTCCGCTGGGCGGACTGTGACGAAACAGTGAAGCTAGTGGCTTGCAGTGGCGTTCGATAAAGCGGGAGGCTGCGGTGAAAAATAGGGCCCATATCCGTAGTGGGACCTGCCCACTTTCTGTGGGTAAATTCCACTACGATCTACGATTCACCACGGTCCCCGCACATGAAAGGCTCGACTAAGAACAGCTTTGGTGATCAAACTCGGGAATCTACGAATCCTGACCGACACAAATACTTTAATCTTGCAAATCAATTCAGCGGAATCTCTCATAAATGCGAAAGGGTTCACAACGACGAGTTCGTAGCATGAAGATCCTCGCTGTGAATAGCTCGCCTCCTGGTTAGCTCGATTGAGGGACCGCCCCGGGAAGGCATTGGTCACGGGTTCAACACCGTGACTAGTACTAAATTTCGGGTAATTAAGAAGCTTTCCTTCCGAGAAATCCGTACACAGTTATTTGTAGCTTTATGCTACGAGTCAGTAGTTGTCCTTTTACCTTACTTAGGCGTACGGACTGCTCTGCAGTGAGTCTCATGCGTTGTGTATCCGCGGTGAATGTAAACAAGAGAGAAAGAGAGAGAGAAAATAAAGTGTGCAAGGCTCCTTGTATTCACGGTGGCATGCTCAGCTGCTTGTGTGTACAAACAGAACAAACGTAACGGCAGAGAGAAAACCAGAAATAAGCTCCAGACTCCATGGCGTAAGAGGTGAGAAGCTCGAAAGTGGAGAGAGGCAGTAGCCGTCACCTGCTTTCGCACACGTGCACCGGCCTGCAATCAGTCGAACCAGAAGACGTACACGAAAAACGGCGCTGAACGTGTAAACTCATATTTGTTCACTCACTGAGACCAACCTCCTCCTCCTGCTCTCATTTTCGTCTCGCTCCTCCTACCACTTTCACGAGGCTCTTTCGCAGCCCCCCCGACTCTTGGCACTTAAGGTCTGGTCTAGACCAAGGCTAGGGTGCACTTTAGAGCCGACACACGTCAAGACACCCTCCCACCTTCTCTCACTGTCCCCTTATATGTCGGCACGTTCAGCCCGGCATCTTCCAGCAACCATCCTGGAGGCTGGATAGGCGCATCACGTAAAACATCCCTCGTCGCCGGCCTGCCGGCCATTCGGTGGGCTAGCACAAACACACTCCACCCCAATATCGTCCAATACCCCTGGCTAGCATTCCCACACGTCTTACCCGCAGTAAAGAAGCCTTCGGGGCTGTTTGAAAAGGGATGGGGGGGGGGGGGGGGGTGACAAGAGACTTGTTTCAATTCTCCAATGGCCCCGCAAACGCGCGCGCGTGCTCTGCGTGGCGGCCAATTTCGGCCGTCCCTCGGGACCACCGCATACATCTGCGCGTCGCTCGTCGCCGCCGCTCTTTTTGCGTCCCCGGTCCCCGCGTCGTATAGTATCAGCCTTGGACTGACGCTCGAAGAGGAAGTAAAACTTTGGCTCGGGACGTCTTCGCCGTCGTCTTGAACGGTTTCACTTTAGGCACGCGCGGCGCGTCACTTACGGTCCGGAGATGAGGCCGCGGAAACGAAGTGCAGGATGCGGGCAGCGTCTACGAAAGCTCTCCGCGCGGGCTTGCTCCTATCGGCCTGGCTTTTACTCATTCCATTAACTTCGCACCCCGCAGCCAGCTGCCGCCGCTTCCTCCAGGGGCAACACGCGAATCTTGAACCAAAACAAACCGCCCCTCTCACCCCCTTTTTGTGGCTACCGAGGGCTCTACCATGTACTTACTGATCATAGTGAGCACCGTACAAATATTCGCAGAAAAAGCCGAGGTAAACGGGAGGCGTCCCGTCCGAGCCCGAGAAAAGCCCTTTCTAGCGCCCATCTCCTAACTCATCCTTTTCCTGCGGCTTCCTCGCTTGTTTAGTTCACATGGTGAAGCGCCCTCACCCCGAAGGTGAGGGCGCTGCGACGGGCGCGAAAAGAGAGTCGTTGCCTTTCCTCGGCTCTGTAGATGTCACGCAAATAACGAAGAGGTCGCCTGTTCGGCACGCGCAATGGAGGATGGGCACAGACGGGAGGGGATACGGGGCACCCGAAAACGCGGAGTGTCGGGCCTCGACGACAAAAAGACAAACTGCTTCCGTCTTGCCTTCGCTCTTTCCTCCCTCACATGCCTTCGCTCTTTCCTCCCTCACACTCTCTCCTTTCTCGTACACTCTTTCTCTCTAGGTTCCTCGTAATCCCAACAAGTTTCCTATAGATTAAAGAAAAAAAAAGCTTGGAAGTGCCTAGGCGGACTTATTCTCTCTATCGTTCACGCTCCATCCTCTTTTCCAACATCGCCCTTTCCTTTTCCACTTCTTCCACCAAGCCAGAGAAGTGTTTGGCTGCCCGCGTGAGACGACGAGGCGCGGCCATCTTTCTCTCGCTCTAACGCGATGCGCGTATAGGTAATTTAACGGCAAGAACTAATGCGCTAATTTGTCCGCCCTGACGAATCAAATTTCACGACACCTGCGTCTCTCTTTCTTCAAGCGCACTGCCCGAAACGGTTGCGCAAATCGAAGCTCGCACACCCGTCAATCCATCCTGTTCGCTTCTGCATCCAGAGGCAGCGAGACTCTTGTGCCCCCTGGCTCGGGCGACACCCTGTGTTCCAAGCATTGTTCACCGATTCGCCTGAACATGGCATGCAATAAAAACAGCTGCGTACTTAGAGACACTAAGTAAAGTCTCTTAATCAGTCTCGTGCTGCGTTACGTGTATATTCTGCAGCTGCCACACACTGTTTTATATTTGCCTGCATCGCTGTTCGCCATAGACGTTTTGGACAGCATACTACATCAGCTTGCGCCTTCGTCCGCGGCGGTGGTGTACTGGGTACTATGATCGGCTAATGACCCCTAATTCATATGGTCGATTCCGGTAGCCTTTCCATGGATTCCAGCCGCCATTCGAAAGGGGGCGGAATCAGAAGGTTGTGTACTGTGCTGTGTCACTGCGCGCTAAATAAAGAACACGTGATGATCTGAGTTTCTGGATATCTCTACGACAGCATGCCGCATATTCGTGTCGTGGTTCTGACGCGCCAAACCCCGCAAAACAGTTCGTGCCTTCAGGCAAACTTGATGAACACTCGTCAAACATATTTCCCCTCTAGTGAGTCTTCCCAGTTAGCATGACTCGTAACTTTGGCGCAAAATTTCAGCGCACTACCGAATTTCATCTCCACGCTGCAAGCGTTACATAGATCGAAGGTGTCGAAAATCAGGTATCCCTGATTATTCAATTAATCAGGAAACACTGCGGATAGTGGTAATAAGTGGATTTGTTCTACTAGCTACCTCACACAGCATAAACAGAAACAGAGAGAATATAGAAAATGCATGCAGGTTAACTAGACTATATATCCTGTGTGGTATCCTACACAGGGCCAAGAGAATAAGGGCGTGAAATACAGAGAGAAGGAGACACACATTTCGAAACGCGCACGCACACACAGTGCACGTTCAAAAACAACAGGAAGGGAATATGGAAGCATGCGATTTCAAAATACGTAAACAGGGCTTCTGTGCTCGAGCCAACGCTTCGACAAATGAACGTGTAATTTTCAAGGCTAAAACACAGCGCACGAATTCACAGGCGGCCTCTCAACGCTGTTGCCTTCAAGTACTGCATCAGGGCTATTATGTGGTATTTATATCATGGGCTGAGCGATAAATATCATCGGCGGTGCGATAATAGTCATGGACTGTGCGATAAGGCCCACGGTATTTCCTTCAGCAAAAGGCCGATCATCGAGTCTCCTCAAGGCACACTGGAGAGGTCCGGCAATCTTGTTCAATATGGGAACAGTCGCACAAAATATTATCAATAGTTCCTACACAGCTGCGGTAACTTGTGCTGTAGCACGCACACAATAACTACATACTGACCAGCAACAGCAGCGTCATGTTGGTTGGCCGGGAGCAGAGTTAGAGCTGTCAGAGAAAGACAAGCAACGTAGCCTGCGTACAGCATCGAAGTGGCCGCATCCACTCTTAATCAGATTCCGCTAGAAGTGCAAGATATATCTGAGAAATCGGACATATTTCGTGTGGTTTCCTGGATATAGCCAACACTTAAGAGTGTATCATGTGGGTTGGGCGAAGGCGCGCAGCCGGTTCTGCGTCACTGACCGTCTGCTGCTTAAATGATATCGGGCCTGTTTTAGATACTAAGGAGTTCGCGCGAGAAAAGCGTACGCTGTGTGTGGCTGTAATGAGTGGAGTTCGCGTTCAAAGTGCGCGCCTTTGGAAAGCGTTGCACGTCACAAAAACAGATGAAAACAGAGTGCACGCACGTATAGCTGCCAAGACAACGACGATGACGACGGCAGTGAAGACGTCGCATGCACGAGGACGCGTGGCACCCCGTGAACAAAATAGAAGATAAGGTAACGAATGGTCGTAGACCACGGACATTTCAAGGCCCAATGGCTGGGTACCACGAAAGTACAGAATCTCCAATCGGGACGAGACAAGTGGGCCAGAGCGGAAGTAGAAGCCTGAGCAGAGGAGATCAAAGGGAGTTCGAAGAAGACGGGGAACCGGAAGGTCGTCACTGAACCGGGCCCTGAATATGGGCCGTCGGGCGTCGGACCCGAGCCTGCAGGACTTCAACCGGCCGGGGCCTCCTGCCGTCGTGTTCCCGGTCGAGAAGACCGTGGCCATCCGGTCCTGAACTCCTACCCAGGGCCTGCGGACTTTGGTTCCAACATGCGAGCAACAGCCGTCGGGCTACGGGCCCGAGCTGTGCGCCCAGCTGCTTGGCCAGGTTGACCCTGGTTCCCTGACGCGTCACCACCAGCCTGCGTTCTCTTGTCACCGACGGGTCCACACTCCTAAAGCCAGAGCCACCGCGTTCCGGTCTGGTTTCTTGACGTGTCGTCAGCAGCCAGCGTTCCTTCATCCCCGTCCTGCCCACGTCCTGAAGCCCGAATCACCGCGTTCTGGTTTGCTCATCGTCGCCGAATTCAGCGTGTGGGCGAGACCGAACAGATATCTAGCCCTACTCCACCGCTCAGCCCCATTCGGACGTTAGATTCCATTGAACACTTTGAACTTCTTTGTTGAGTGTTGATAGATTGATTTCGCCGTGTCCAGTTAACTGTTTATAAGTTTATTCGTTTTATAGGGGATTTTTGTCTTTTTACTTTTCAATTAGATTTCTTGTTTGAGTTTTGGTAGAAACGGCTTTGTCCCTTCGTTAAGTCTCTCGTAGGTTTAAACCGCAGAGAGCTCTTCTTACTAAACATCTAAAAGGACCTTGCATGACAGCGGCACTTTCCTAATTCACCTGAACCACTATTGATTCCCTGTAATGTACGTTGATCCACCCTTAGGTCACTTGATCGTTTCTTCATTCTCTCTTGATTGCATGTCTATCGACACCTAGGCTGTATCATTAACCCTTGATTAACTTCTTGCCACTTGATTCATTCTTGCTTCCAATCAAAGTTGGTTGGTTATCTCTCGATTCACATCGATGTCATTTGATTCACACTTCTTGATTCAATCTTGATTCACACTTAGTTTACGTGAGTGAACGCTGATTCCTTTTAAATTCGTTTGCACTGTCTTCACATTCATATCGAATACACATTGAACTCAGCGTAACTTTTACTGCCAAATATTTGGTGTCATTGCATCTGTTCGTAACGTCACGAGAACTTCGGTAGTTTTCGAGTTCACGACAACTCGGGACGATTCCGCAGGACGACGGCGCCAGACATGGGATTTTTGAACCGATGAGCCTCATAGAAGCCATAGAACACAGCAAAACTAGGCCTTTCGAAAGCGCAGACGAGCATGCGTTGGGCATAAGGATAAGTATAATATTAAGCGTGGGCATAAAAAAATAAAGCATTAAAGAATGTCAGAAACTGATGCCGGGGTTATAGAAGCTTGCGTAAGGTCGCATTGATTTCTAGCAAATACCCGACCTCCTCAGTACGTGAGAACTCTCACAAATTTGGATCTGTGCGATGTACAAGTGCAAGCAGCTTCGCATTTGCGAGCTTAAGTAAGACATCGTTTTTCTTCCATACGCAATGTCGTGGCCTATTCTGACAACAGGAGCGCCTATTTTAAAGGACATACTTTCCCACTAAGTTTTCGTAGCATACTGCGCGATATCTTCACCCGCCTTTTCAAAGTCGGGCTGTGATATTCCCCTTATTTTGCTTAAAAAAATGAAATGCGATCTCAGCAACTTTTGGTTACTGCAAAGTAAGGTTCCTGTGTGTTTAATGACGGTGAATTCACTTGGCTTGTGTGCGTCTCTGCAGGTAGGAGACGCACACAACTTCCGCACTTGTGCTTTCCTATGCGTTGTCCATACCAAGATAACACGACGGCCTCGAACACGAAGCCAGATAACACGAAGCTTCGTTTGGCCTATAAGGCAAAAACGAGGCTTCCAGACTAAAGTGATTTCTACCGCAATAACTTTCTCCGCCAGTGTAAGGTGAAAAGTATCATTAGCATTATGTAACTGTGTCGAAGTCGGTTGTCGAGAGCGTTCTGATATATGGACTCAAGGCTCTTATGCTGTATTCTACGCGTGGCTCTCTGCGTGCTTTTCTACCTACGGACTACTAACTCGTCGAATTGTCGCACAGTAAACCCACCGTACAAGTGCCTCCAAACGCGGCGTTCTTCTCAAAGACCCAAGTAGTTATATGTTCACCTTCGAGAAATGCTACGGGAGTCGAAAGAAATCGAAGCAGGAACTCTCGCATATAAATTTTCTCATCAGGACCTGCCGGTTGTTTCCTCCTACTGCTTTTTTTCTTTCTCTCTCGGCGTTCCGAAAGTCACAATGCCACTGCGCAACCCGCGTGACCCTCCGTTGCGTCACGTCGCCCTGGAAGTCATCGATGCCCAACTCGCACCACCCGCTTCCTTCTTATCTTTCCGGCGTCGGAGGCGACCTCCGGCTGCGCCCTCGGAGAGAAATGACCCGACCATTATTCAGAAGGGACATCCAGTACCTGTGCACAGCTCGACTCGATCTCAGCCGCTCAAAGGCGCCTTTTCTCTTTCCCGCGCAGTGATACCGAAAGCGGCTCGAATCGGCAAAGCGGTGTGTGTAGAAAGAGAAAAAGAAAAGACAGCTGCTCTGGCGCCGAGAGCAAACGGGGCAACACGAATTGGCCATCCCGTTCCGTGTCGCCTTCCGACATAGCGCCGTGTAAAAGCCGTCGCGTTCGTGGTTGCCGCTGATCGCACATTCTCACACTTCTGTGTAGGCGATCGCTCTTTCTTTTCTTTTCCAGGTCAAAGGCGTTTTATGTATACGCCTGCGCCTTTTACCGCGAAATTTATGTCGCAGGGGCGCTATTTCGCTCCCTGTAACACACGGTGACGGCTTGACTTCGACCGCCGCGTACAGTCCTCGTCGACTCGTAATACCATGGCGCCCTTCAATACGAATCCACCCCTCTCTGTCTTACGGGCTTTCTTTGCTTTCGGGCTGCGGTACACACAACTCGCTTAAAGCGGCACCACGAACTCACTGCTTTCGATCGTCCTATCTCCTTTATCGCCGACAGAGAGGAGCTTGTCCTGTTCGTCCTTGTCGAGTTGTCCTTCGCGTCTTCTTTTTTCTTTTCTCTTCTTTTCAGCGTCGTCGTTTTGTCCAGCAATGTTCTCAGCGGGCGTGCGTGCTGTATACGAGCAGAACGCGGGCGAAACGCGACGTGTTACACTTGCCGCCTTGTCCGCCTTCCGGCGCCCGATGCGTATCGGCTCCTTCATGCCGGCCGCCCGCTAAGCTTCGACAACGGGACGTGCGCGCATCCTCGGAGTCCAGGGACGGCGCCGATTTCTTCTGTCTATCCGATATACATATTTAGCGCCGCCGGCGCCGCGCTCGTATTTCTTGGCTCTCCCGGGTGCCCTTTCTTCTATTACTTTCATGTCGCCTCGTCCCGTTTATTATTGTTATTATTTTCTGTCCTTATTCTTCACCACTTCGCCACGTGTATTCTTCGTATTTTGCTAGCATTACTCTTCGGGGAGACGCGGAGGCGAGCCAGCTCGCGGCTAAAGAGGAGCGCTCGCCGTTCCAGCGGCTCACACAGCTTGTGCGGCGGGCCGCGCGAAGCCACGCGACGCTGCAGTACTGCGTGCGCCGCGGGGTGGCCAGCCAAGCTCGCCGATAATCCCCAGGAAATTCCGAGCGTTGTTGTCCTCTTTCGACGCCATTTGTTACCTTGCTCCAATTGTTGCCGCCGCCGCCGCCGCGTGGACCTCGCTCGGTGTACGTGCATGCGTGCTTGCTCACTGGAGCACTCCCAAAGCTGCTCATGGCCCTCTGTCTCTCTCGCTCACTGAGCTTTTATACGGGCCCCTCGTTTCTCAGACCATCACGTCGTTACATTTCTCTTTCTTGCTTTCTTATTTGTGTTGTTTCATCCAACTTTTCACCTTTATTTTCTTCCGCACCATCTTGTGAGCTCTTTGATCCATTTCTTCATCGGCAAGAACATCTTCACAGCGTGCATGCACCACCATTCGATGAATGTATTGCCGCCACCTGCCAAATACACGCTTCATCATCGCGCGGTTTCAAAGCGAACCACTAAGTCACACCTCATTCTTTTCTTCTTCGTGTCATTTCCTCGTAGTCTTCTTCTTCTTGTTCTTCTCACCTCCTGCGCCGTCTTTTTTTGCTCTGCTTTTACAAGCTGCACGAGCCGCCGCTGCCGGCCAAGCAGCGTCGTCCTTGACAAATGGCGCAATGTCGAAGCGGAACAAAAGGAGGACCTTTGCTCCGGGTCCTCTCGTCTCTTACGAGTCTCGGCCGTCCGCGCGATCGTACGTATTAGCTGCATTTCGTGCGTGCAGCTGCAGGCTCAATCCATGTAGGTGTCGGTTCTGCGAGTCAGTTTTCTTTTTTTTATTGTCCTTAGGTATACCAGCGGCGCTTTTATAGAGTCCGCATCGAGGGTGCATCCCCAGGGACGCACGCTTTAGCAGCACTACGCCTGCAGCATTCAGCTTCTTCTATCCAAGAAGAATAAGCGCACAGGTGACGAGGTGAAGGGCTTCTTCTTTGGCTATTCCATCTAAATTATCACTGCTTTGACATCTTAATTGGTTCGTCAGTGCACATAGAGTATAACCTTGAGCAGTGCTTCCTTTTTTCGGAGCGACTTGAAGGACGATCTGCGCACGAAGCAAACTCAGGGCGCCCATTCCATCCGATCCATTTCTGTGTTTTAGCGTGTTGTTCTTATTCGGGGAAAGTCACTGTTCGAATGAACGATTACTAACCTTGCTTTTGAAATCAACCCGAATTTAGTTATTGAGCACAGCAACAAGTCTTATCGGTAAGGTTGTGGTATGACGGGTAATTCTTTAGCATTAATTTGGTAGCTCGCTACAATATAACATTGTTTTAAGACGAGAATTAAGTCGACCGAACAGTACCTAGGTAAGCCGTGCTTAAATGGGTATAGCCAAGTCTTGAGCTATTATGCGTGAGACAAACAACTTTTTTGAACGCATACATTGTCTTAGTTCCAGCAATGCCGCTGAAGGCGTTTGCCTGCGGATGACACCGACTACCTGTAGTGATGAACGCTCAGCAAAAAACCTGCAAAAACAGTCACTCTCAATAGATCTAGCTCGCATTGACCACATAGCGATGCCGAAAGCAACTATTTTTTTAGAATGCTGCCGTGAGATACTGTTACGGGAATCACAAACACACGAAAGAGAGAAACGAGTGTATTTTCAATATTTACAAGTATACGTGTGACACCCCAGGGCTGCCAGCATCTCGCGCGGCGAGTCCGCTTCTCCTTCATCGATTCGTCTACGACGGCGGAGCCATGCCCACTGCCTCGTAACATCAGCCCCGGCGGACGAAGCGCCGTCACGGCGACGCTAAGTCAATCAGGAATGGCAGTATAGTAGCGGTTTAGTCGCGACACATGAACAACATCAGTAGGTGGTGTGGCAGAAGATGAGTGTGCAATGGTTGAACGTAGGTGATGAGGTAGTCGACGTCGGTGACCTTGCGGAGACCTTTGTAGGGCCATTTGTTTCGTGAGAGGAGCTTCTCGCACAAGCCTTCACGTCGATACGGCGTCCAAAGTAGGAGGAGACAGTCAGCAGGGTAGTCAACGTCACGGTGCCAGTCATCAAAGCGGACTTTTTGCGAGGCCTGAGAAGGAGCCTAGTGTGCGCGATTTGGCGAGCGACGCGGGCTCGAGAAGCGACGTCCTGAGCATACATCGTTGGTTCGGTAGTATCAGAAGAAGGGAGTATGTCGAATGGCAACGCAAGGTTGCGGCCGTACAGTGGTTGGAAGCGTACCTGTCAGATAGAAACCAACGCGTGATACTTCATGGTGTCCGCTCTTCTGATGTCTCTGTATTATCTGGAGTGCCACAGGGGTCCGTCTTAGGGCCCCTGCTTTTTCTTATATTTATCAATTACCTTACTGAACACTTGTCTTGCCGTGTGAAGTTATATGCAGATGATTGCTGTATTTACCGTGAAATTTCAAGTGAATCAGATAGTCAACTGTTGCTGAATGATCTGAACAAAATCATGTCTTGGTGTTCGACTTGGAACATGACACTCAACCTGTCCAAATGCAACCTCTTAAGATTCACAAACAAAAGACACCCGCTGATGGAAAGCTATGTCATGAATACAACACAGCTGTCCCTTGTAACAGAATATAAGTACTTGGAGTCATTTTTTCCAGCAATTTGACTTGGAATGCCCACATAAATTACATCGTAACAAAGGCCAGCAACACTAAACTTCTTAAGACGTAACTTTAAACAAGCACCGGCCAGCCCGAAAGAAATCCTGTATATGTCGAATGTACGACCACTTTTGGAATACGCGTGCAGCAAGTGGGACCCTTTTACTAAGGTGAACATCGACGCTCTAGAACGCGTGCAGCTGAGAGTGGCCCGTTTCGTCACGGGTGATTACAACTTTTCTAAAAGAGCTTTCGAAATCAGGAGTACTTTAGGATGGCCTCTTCTTGAAGACAGGCGCAAATACTTACGTTTATCTCTGTTTCACAAAATATTCCATGGTTTAACGGGTATTTACAAAGAAAACTACATATCGGAGCCTACGTATATATCCGCTCGTACTGATCACCCCCTTAAAGTGCGCGAGTTCGCTACCAGAATTAACCTTTTTAAATATTCATTTTTTCCGCGATCAATTAAGCAATGGAACAAACTACCTCTTGAAATTGAAGCCGCGTCCAGGGAAACATTCGCCACTGCGCTGGAACATCATCTTTTATCGTAGCCTGAGCACACATTAAACTTGCCTACACTTTCGTTTCATATCTCTAGCGATCTACGCTTCAGCTCTTTTTTTGTGTTTGTGTATATATATATGTGTGTGCGTATGCATTATATATATATATATATATATTGTCACGTTAAAGAGACAGGAGACGTTTTTAAGGCGTCCTCACAAAAGTCCGAAGAGCGGTCGGCTCAGCACAGCCAAAAACAGAACAATGGCACGAGGGGAACTGCCACTTCGTCTGCCTCTTTTGCGCTGGCAGATCAAGCGCGCGGCACTGCCCCTCCTCCCTGAAGAGCATCGCCTCGATGCTAAACGAAGCGTGTATCGTAAAAAAAAAAACATTGTCACAGTGTGTGGTACGGTTTTAACCGCACCACGTGCACAATCTCGGGTCGTAGCTGTCGGCGTCGGGGTGGTTGGCTTCCGTCCGGAAGGACTTCGTAATTGACGTCGCTCACTTGTCGTAGCACTTTGTACGGGCCAAAATACCGACTGAGAAGCTTCTCAGAGAGACCTTTGCAGCGCACAGGGGTCCAAACCAACACCTGGTCACCTGGTTTGTAATCGACTTGTCTGTGGCAGCGGTTGTAGCGCTGTGCATCGACGCCTTGTTGTTTCTTGATGTTTACGCGGGCTAGTTGACGTGCTTCCTCGGCTCGTTGCACGAAACACTCAGCATCTTCGTCGAGATTCTCGATGTTGTCAATGTCGCATGGGAGCATTGCGTCCAACATCGTCTGAACGTCCCGACCGTATAGAAGACGAAACGGAGTGAATCGTGTGGTCTCTTGCGTAGCGGTATTATACGCGAATGTTACGTAAGGCAGTATTTCATCCCACGTCTTGTGCTGTACGTCTATGTACATAGACAGCATATCAGTCATCGTTTTGTTAAGCCGCTCGGTCAGTCCATTTGTCTGAGGGTGATACGCTGTTGTCTTGCGATGCGTGGAGTAACTTAACTGAAAAACTTGTTCAAGGAGCCTTGCTGTAAACGCTGTTCCTCGGTCTGTGATGACACAGGATGGAGCACCGTGGCGTAATACAATTCTCTCGATGAAAAACTGAGCAACTTCACAAGCCGTGCTTTTAGGAAGCGCCTTAGTTTCAGCATAGCGGGTTAGATAATCTGTAGCGACGATTATCCACTTGTTGCCGGAAGATGACAAGGGAAACGGACCCAGGAGGTCCATGCCGACTTGATCGAAGGGTGTTCTGGGTGGCTCGATAGGGTGAAGTAATCCCGCAGGCTTAACAGATGGGGATTTTCGGCGCTGGCATTCGCGGCAGGCTTGAACGTACTGTTTAACGCAAGCGGCAAGTTTCGGCCAGTAGTAAGACTTTCGTACCCTAGCGATGGTTCGGGTGATGCCCAGATGGCCCGATGGAGGCTCGTTGTGGCAGGCAAATAGAATTTCCTCACGCAGCTCTGCGGGGACGACCAACAGGTAAGTTTTGTTGCTGGCGGCTGCGTTCTTCTTGTACAACACGCCCTGTCGTAAGCAGAAGGAGGACAATCCGCGAGTTATATGCTGGGGCAGTGATACGTTGCGGCCCTCTAGATGTTCAATGATAGGTCGCAATTGAGCATCTGCTCGCTGCCGTAAAGCCAAGTCTGTTACGCTTACGGAGCCAAGGAAAGGGCAGTCCTCTTCGAAGCTCTGAGCGGCAGGCTCAACTGGCGCGCGTGACAACGTGTCCGCATCTTCGTGTGCACGACCGGACTTGTACACGATAGTGACGTCGTACTCCTGCAGACGTAGGCTCCACCTTGCCAGTCGTCCGGAGGGGTCTCTGAGGTTCGCAAGCCAGCACAGCGAGTGATGATCCGTCACTACTTTGAATGGACGGCCGTAAAGGTAAGGTCGAAACTTAGCAATTGCCCACACGACAGCAAGGCACTCCTTCTCCGTGGTACTGTAGTTTGACTCCGGGCGTGTTAGGGTTCGGCTTGCGTAGGCGATAACCTTTTCAATTCCCTCCTGCCGTTGGACGAGTACCGCGCCCAGACCGACGTTACTGGCGTCGGTATGAATTTCTGTTTCGGCTTCCTCGTCGAAATGTCCAAGAACAGGTGGTGATGCCAGGCGAAGCCGAAGCTCTGTGAATGCTGATTCTTGTTCAGCACTCCAAACGAACGGCGTATCGTCTCTAGTGAGTCTAGTTAATGGTTCGGCAATTTTCGAAAAATTGCCTATAAAGCGCCGGTAGTACGCGCATAGACCAAGAAACCGCCGCACACTTTTCTTATCGGCAGGAGTCGGGAAGGCTGCGACAGCGGCGGTTTTCTCAGGGTCAGGACGGACGCCTTCTGCGCTTACGACATGTCCAAGGAACTTTAGTTCTTCGTAACCGAAATGGCATTTTTGCGGCTTTAACGTAAGGTTAGCCGTCCGAATCGCCTCAAGTACTTGTCGTAGTCGCTTCAGATGTTCGGAGAAGCTGGTTGAAAACACGACCACATCATCCAAGTACACAAGGCAGCTTTGCCATTTTAAGTCAGTCAACACAGTGTCCATCATGCGTTGGAAGGTAGCTGGCGCAGAGCAGAGTCCGAACGGTAGCACCCGAAATTCGTAGAGGCCATCCGGCGTGACAAAGGCGGTTTTTTCGCGGTCGCGCTCATCAACCTCAATTTGCCAGTAGCCACTCTTTAAATCCAGGGAAGAAAAATACTTCGCTCGTCGTAGTCGGTCAAGCGAGTCATCAATACGCGGCAGCGGATAAACATCTTTTTTTGTGACGTTGTTGAGCTTTCTGTAATCTACACAGAAGCGAAGCGTACCGTCCTTCTTCTTAACCAGAACGACCGGTGAGGACCAGGGACTGTTCGAAGGCTGGATAACGCCGTCGTCGATCATTTCTTTCACTTGCTGCTTGATAGCTGCGCGTTCTGTCGGCGAGACGCGGTATGGCTGTTGGTGAATAGGTCTTGCGTCGTCGTAAGTGATTATCCTGTGCTGTGTAATTGGCGTCTGACTCACTTTAGACGACTGAGCAAAGCACGCCCTGAATTCAAACAATAGCTCTCGCAAGGCCCTCTGGTTCTCTTCTGGCAGTGCACTGTTCATGTCAACATCTATTACGGTTTGTCCATTGCGGCTACTGTCTTCACAGGCAAAACACTCAATGACGTCCTCCAAGGCTTCAGCGTAGGCGACCGCAGTGCCCCGGAAAAGGTGACGATGCTCATTGGTGAAATTTGTAATCATGACCTCGGCTGTACCGTTCCGAATGTCAATGATGCCTCGTGCCACAGAAATTCCAAGCGCCAGCAGCAGGGAGACGTTGCACTCTGCCACTGTTTCACCGTCACTGGTTCCTTCGGAAGTCACCTGAATTAGGATACTTGCACGAGGTGGTATTGTGACACTGTCGTCGGAAACACGGAGGGCGGTTGTACGGCGGTTGGAGTCCCTTGACGTAGCGTTGACTGTCGAAAAGGAAATGCAGCGTCGCCGTAGGTCGATTACGGCGCCATATTCCCGAAGAAAATCGAGGCCGAGAATTAATTCGCGGGAGCAGTCACGTAGCACGATGGAGCTGACCAAAAACGTGCAGCCTCGTATTTGTAGCCTGGACGTGCACAAACCAACCGGCGTTACAACATGTCCGCCAGCTGTACGTACATGCGATCCTGTCCAAGGCATTATCACTTTCTTCAAGGTACGTGCCAATTGTCCGCTAATAATCGAGTAGTCAGCACCAGTGTCTATTAAGGCAGTTAAATTGCGACCGTCGAGCAGCACAGGTATGTCCATTGAAAAGTCGCTCAGCTGGGATACAGGCGCCGGCGTAGTCGAATTTCCGTTGGTCCGATGTCGCGTCGATTGGAGGGCGAGGTCTTCATCACGTCGAGAATCAGCGGCCTCGCCTCGAAAGGTCGCTGGCGTTAGTTTTCCAGGCGAGGGCTCGGAGACCGTCCTTGCGGCCTTCGATTTCCGTTGCCTGAATAAGATGACGACCGCGGTGACGGTGAGCGCGACTGACGCCTGAGTGGGACGTTCTGCCGAGCGATAAAATCTTCAATTTCTGGTGGTCTCTGTCCAAACCGGGGGCGGGGTGAATTGGCAGGAAAACCCTGCAGCCCAAGTCGGCGGTACTGGCAGTCTCGGTAGAGGTGACCCGCTTCACCGCAGTGGTAGCAAAGCGGTCGTCGGTCGGGCATGCGCCATATGTCGGATTTACGCATGACGGGTCGAGTGTCTGCAAAATAAGGGACCACCTGTGCGGACTGCAGTGTGGCGTACGGGGTTGCGGCTGGTAGTGGGACTGGTGCAGGTGCGTTGTGTTCGAACGTGTCGGTATAAGTGGTGCGCTGGAAACCACTCACTGGGGATGGTGTCGTGGACGACGGAACGGTGCGTCTCAATACGTCTGCGTAGGTCACCCCTAGAGGTTCACTTGAAGTTGCGAACGCCTGAAGTGGTGCAGCAACCTGCGTTGGTGTCTCGCGGCGAGGTGTGCCGAGCGCATGCTGAACTTCGTCACGTATGATGGTGGCGATGCAATTCGTGGAAGGCTGCTGCTGCGCCTGGTTCAGCTGTTGCAGCTGTTGTAGCTCGTCGCGAACAACCGAACGTATCAGCTCGCGAAGCGCTCCCACGTCGGTCGGGAACGAGCCTAGCCCGGTGGTATAGGTAGCATTCACTTGCCGATCGTACTGGTTCCGCTGCTGCAGCGCCTTTTCCATGGCGACGGCTTCAGTGAGGAACTCCGCGACCGTTCTAGGCGGACTACGAATGAGTCCAGCGAAGAGCTGCTCTTTCACACCTCGCATCAAGTGTCGCAGCTTCTTGTCTTCCGGCATGGTTGGATCGGCGCGAGTGAACAGATGAACCATATCCTCCACGTATGTAGCCACACCTTCATTAGGCATCTGCATGCGGGACTGGAGGGCCCTTTCAGCGCGCTCTCGACGATCGAGACTCGAGTACGTTTCGCGGAGCCTGTGACAGAACTCATGCCACGACGTTAGGAGGCCCTTGCGGTTCTGGAACCATGTGCGAGCACCATCCAGAAGACTAAAGTACACATTCTTGAGCTTCGCTACTTCGTCCCACCCGTTGAAATCCGCTACGTACTCGTACTCAGCCAGCCAATCTTCCACATCTTCATAGAGGCCACCACGAAAGGGACTCGGAACACGTGGTTTTTGTAGCGTGTAATGAGTGGGTGCAGCTGCGGGTGCAGCGGTTGGAGCAGCGGCGGCTCCAGCGGTAGGGGAAGCGGTGACAGCAACAGTATTCTCCATACCAGTCGACGTACTTGTACTGTGAGGCACAAACTCGGGGGACAGTCCTCGAATCCTCCGACTGAAACGGTGTACCGGCGTAAGCTCTGGGTTTTGGGTCACGTTCCGGCTGCTAGAAGGAGTCTGTTGCATAGGTGAGGTTACCCAGCACCTCCACCATTAAAATGTCACGTTAAAGAGACAGGAGACGTTTTTAAGGCGTCCTCACAAAAGTCCGAAGAGCGGTCGGCTCAGCACAGCCAAAAACAGAACAATGGCACGAGGGGAACTGCCACTTCGTCTGCCTCTTTTGCGCTGGCAGATCAAGCGCGCGGCAATATATATATATATATATATATATATATATATATATATATATATATATATATATATATATATATGGCACAACGGGAGCGTTGTCAACAAGGATAAATATATTTATTTCCCAACAGTTTCGGGAGGGGACCTCCCTTCATCAGGAACTCATCCCCTGATGAAGGGAGGTCCCCTCCCGAAACTGTTGGGAAATAAATATATTTATCCTTGTTGACAACGCTCCCGTTGTGCCATATCCCATACCTTCACGAAGACTAACTGGCCCATTGAATTATTACTCCCACTATATATATATATATATATATATATATATATATATATATATATATATATATATATATATATATATATATATATATACTGCTGCTGCTGTACCTTCACACACGTCAATGTTTATTACGTCACCATTGGATGCTTTATTATGTATCTGTATTTCTTTTATGTTCAACTCAGTGTTAATGGACTGTCGCCTTTCTGCATTTCGAAATCGTTATCTCCCCCCTACACTAATGCCCCTTGCGGGCGCTGTAGGTACTGTAAATAAATAAATAATATAAATAAATAAATACCGGAGAATAGCCGGCGGTGTCATGCCTTTACGAATCGTATGCAAACGTAACGTAGGGGAGCGTTGCGTCCCAGTAACGGTGGTCAGGAGAGACGTACATGGACAACATGTCTGTAAGAGTTCGGTTGAGGCGCTCCGTGAGACCGTTTCTCTGGGGATGGTAGGCAGTAGTAAGGTGATGTTCGGTAGAGCAGCCACAGATGATTCCGTCGATAACTTTTGCGAGGAAGGAGCGGCCACGATCCGTCAGAAGCTAGCGTGGAGCCCCATGCCACAGAATGACGTCATTCAGTAGAAAGTCTGCGACGTCTGTAGCACAGCTACTTGACAACGCACGAGTTATAGCGTATCTGGTCGCATAGTCAGTTGCGACAGCTATCCAGTTATTGCCTGACAAGGACGTCGGGAAAGGTCCGAGGAAGTCGAGGCCGACGCGGAAGAATGGTTCCGGGGGAATGTCGATAGGTTAGAGCAGGCCCGCCGTACGGAGAGCAGGACCTTTGCGACGCTGGCATCGCTCGCAACCAGCGACATGGCGGCGCACGAATTTATACAAGCCAGGCCAAGAGAACCGTTGCCGCCCGCGGTGATAGGTATATCATCGTGAATGAAGGCCGATGAAGGCACTGCTGAATTCTCGAGCACACAAGACTTCAACAAGCAGTCATACATCAACAGTGATGTCGTTAGTGACTGCGAGGAATGTGACCACGTGTATTCGTGCTCTCTCCATCAACCCCACCAGTCTTTTTCATGCGATCAAACACCGCCAGTCTTTTTAAATGCGAAGCATTTCATAACCAACTTCGGCGAGTTTCAGCGTATCTATCTATCTATCTATCTATCTATCTATCTATCTATCTATCTATCTATCTATCTATCTATCTATCTATCTATCTATCTATCTATCTATCTATCTATCTATCTATCTATCTATCTATCTATCTATCTATCTATCTATCTATCTATCTATCTATCTATCTATCTATCTATCTATCTATCTATCTATCTATCTATCTATCTATCTATCTATCTATCTATCTATCTATCTATCTATCTATCTATCTATCTATCTATCTATCTATCTATCTATCTATCTATCTATCTATCTATCTATCTATCTATCTATCTATCTATCTATCTATCTATCTATCTATCTATCTATCTAGACGCCTACGACTTGTAGCTCTCCTGACCGTTTCGGTAATGGTATCGATACCAAACTTGGTATAAGCATAACATGACTGTATGAAGAACATATTTCCCTAGTCATAACATGAAAATCATGACATGTATGTCATGAATGTCGTGATATACATTACATGGTCCTGCAGCTCTTGTGGTGGTTTCGTTTACATGGCATGTTGCAAAACTGGTATGGTATGGCCCGATTGCATGGCAAACACAAGCGACAGACCCTAACATGAAAATCATGAAATTCGTGTCATGTAGCAACATGACTACATGCCACGCTCATGATGCTCTCACGGCCGTTTCGCTAGCTCGACATGTACCAAATTTGGTGTTACATGACTTCAATGGATGACGAAATATACAGCTGGTGCAAACATGATAGTCCTGACACTGGTGTCATGTAAGAACATGACAACATACCATGCTCATAGCGTGGTCGTCGCCATTTCGCTAGCTCCACATATATTAAATGTGGTATCAAATGACGTGAATAGATGACGAAGGGAAACGACACATCCATAAACATGACAATCATGACATGGAAGGCGCGTACGGCATCGTTTACCTCCCCCTCGTAACGTTGTGCTGATTTTAAAGTGACATATCAACATTTCTCATTCGTGCTTCGCATATCATCGACTCCCACTGTACGTAGGATCTGCAAATGTTTTTCTGCTATTGTTGTCTTTTGTTGAACGCTTGCACCTAATTGCACTGTCCAATAATTGGATGCTAGAGATGTTATGACGTTTATTCACCTCTTTTTACGATTTTAATGCAGAAATGATTAGGCGTCTTAAGAGCCTTTAGCTTCATCCACCGGGCTTTGTGAGGCAATGAATTTAAAACTGTGTTAGATTAGCTATTATTGCGCTTGTTTCATTTTTTTAACAGGGTATCAGAGAAGCGTCGTTAAAACTAAATCACAAGATGTGTTTGTGAATGACTTGTGACTTAGAGATTTCGCCATTTTTTTTTTTGCGTCTCTCGAGAGAATCCTTGGGAGCACGAAAAAAACCTCGATGCAGCGTGAAAGCCATCATGTCCTGAATGACAATCAGTGCTTTTTTATGTCGTTTTCCTCTTAGAAAGCTCTATATAATATTATATGATAGTATCTAGTGGGTCCGAAGCCTCATAATAAATAAATATAATATATAATGACTGTAAGTTTATGGTTCGAATAATAAGACACTCTTTAAAGCAATGGGATGGCTCTTTGTCACATTTTGCCGCTGTCATAAGCCATAATTAAAAAAAAATTGCCGCTTTGTCTCCAGGCACTAAACGTACTAAACCTTAGGTGCTATATCACGTAGTATAAAGTAACAAAATGAATATTTACGTTACTGTACTGACGCAGCTGTAGCTTAATGCATGGATCCGGAAATTAGGCCGAGCGGAATTTAGGCCCTCTTTAACGGGTCACGAACACATTGACACCAGCCACGTAACTTTAATTGCGCGGATGCTGTGAGCAGTCATCAACTTTAGCCCACGAAAAGGTAGACGAGGACAAGCACTTATTGCTGGAAAAAAGAAGCAAAGAAAAGTAGTTTTTGTATCAGCCAGGGAGGATGGCAAGGTCAAAATGTCGCTTTTTGTCCCGTTTCTCATCTTGCGCCACCCTGCCTTACACCTTTCACACTTCTTTCCCTAGCGTACGTAGAGTAGTGTAGTGGGACATGCCTTTCTCTAGTGTACAGTAACACACACACACACACACACACACACACACACACACACACACACACACACACACACACACACACACACACACACACACACACACACACACACACACACACACACACACACACACACACACACACACACACACACACACACACACACACACACACACACACACACACACACACACACACACACACACACACACACACACACACACACACTTTTTCAAGCGTTTCCGAATGAGATATAATGACTGAGCGTCTTATTAACTGAGCGGCTATGGCGGCGTGGGTCTTGCACGGGTGATATTTGTACGTATAATCGATATCGTACGCAGCTACCAGTGTACTTCGAAAGTGGCTGAGCAATCCTAAAATGTCCATAAACTGCGTTTTACACAATATAGCAAACTGCAGTTTACAGAACCAACACAACTATTGCTAAAATATTCGTACATTTGCAAGTTTTGTGAGGCTGTATTATATTTCGGTTAAATTTGATAGAGGAATTCTATGGTGTCGGTAATTTTTTTCTCCCTGTACACGCACAGCAACTGCTACAGAAAGCCCTAATAGAATAAGCATACACTACCAATGAATTAGTAGTGTAATACTTTATGCATACATAACAATTTAGGAACTTTCGTGGTCTACCCCCTGCTACGCGCTCCTTAATTTTTATTGATGACGGTTTCTTACTCTCGGCACTACTACTGATCACATATGGACTTATGTGTGGGGTTTAAAATCCGAAAACCACCTTATGATTATGAGAAACACTGGAATAAAGGGCTGCGAAACTTTCGACCACCTGGTGTTCTTTAACGTGCACCGAAATCCGAGCACACGGGCCTACAGCATTTTCGCCTTCATCGAAAATGCAGCCGCCACCGGCGGGATTAGAACCCACGACCTGCGGGTCAGTGGCCGAGTACCTCAGCCACTAGACCACCTCGAGGGGGATTCTGATCACAGAGCAAAAGCAAGGGTAACTATGGGAGCTAAAAAAAAAAAAAAATCCGGATGCCATTTATTACAAGCGTCGCCTGCATTGTCACGAATGATGAAAAATAATCTATAGCCTTGAGTGCCCCAATTTTCATCAATTGTGATTTGGGCGTGCCAAATGCCGCTGACGACATGGGCCAGGTGGCGTTCGGCGATGGGACGGCACTTGTTTTCACCCATCAGGGTGAAATTTTCTTGCATCAAGGCAATCTGTCATCGATCTTCCGGGTGCTTCCTTTATTTAGTGGTACGCACCCACGGTGCTCAAATTTCACCACAGATACGCCACTGCAGCACCTTATGTGCCGTTCTAGGCATGGTAATAGTCGGCGCCTCCTGTTGAAGAAAAATCACCCAAGATCGATGCAGATGAACGAGGCATCACGGGGGTACAATCTAGAGAATTCCGGTCCTAACATTGATCGAGTAATGCTGTCGCACCAGTGTGGTGTTTGCAAGACTTAAAACATCGATGAGGACGAAGGTTTAATTTTTTTATATAAGTGCTTTCGTGTTTATGTTGTCCAATCCAAGAACGAGCTATAATATTGCACCTTTTCGTAAAATGTTGTTTTCTGCAAAAGAAAAAAAAACGCTCTGTGTGTAAGATTGATAATGATAATCCCCAATATCCAATCCTCCTATAAATCATTGGTTAGCTCGCCTCTACTAAAAGTAATAATGGAATTGTTTATTTATTAATATGTGATGATGATTATGAAGAGTTTACATTACAAATACTGTTGCCGCCGCAGAGCGCCAACGCTGTCGCTATTGCGCAGCTTAGGGTTCGGGCAACCACAGATAGATTCCGCACATGAAGGTGACTACATATACGGTGGTGCCGTAGCCGGGGTAGGATGGGAGTGCGTACCCCCCCCCCCCCCCCCATCCCAATTTTTCAATTTCGCTTGCGAGTATAGAGACACAAACATACAAACGCGTACGCGAGCATGCATAATAAAGTATGATTGAACCCCCCTGGGAAAAATATTCTGGTTACGGCCCAGCGCGGGTGTATAGTGCCACCAGATTCAATGTAGCCCGGGTGTTCAGAACTGTTGGACTACCCACCGTGTTTACCGTATCTGGCACATGGATGGATCACTTCTAAACAGGGTTTGTTATCTAGATTCCAGAAGCGTATCGATCGTCCAGATGGATATCACGACGCCGATTGTGAAATATGGAAACTCCATTTCGCGGTTAAACTCTAAGACAAAGTGAACGGATGGCCTAACGAAGATGCTGGTGACCATCCCTGCCTCTGAAGGTTTATGCGAATAAAGCGTTACTGATTTCAGCGTAAACATCGCGAGTACGATTCGGCAAAGTCACTTACATTATATTTCTTATGAAGCTGCGGGCCGCATGGCCGCGTGTCTGAGATACGCGTTCACGAGGAAGTAAAGGTAGAAATGTGTGTGCCTCTTGTAATTGTTGTGCGGCTTTAAACCACCAACTACTCACGCCACTCACAAGGTGTGACATTGCCCGATCACAATGTACGCTTGTACTATTATACGTTCTGCGGCGATATTACATCTCGTATACTGTGACGCTTGCACACAGGACGTGTACGCTTGTGAGGCACCTTAAGCGCACTTCCAAGCATGGGCGTGGGTTCGATTCCACATCGGGTGCACTGTATTTAGTTATTAGTCCCAGTGGCGATCTTTCGGTCGCGGGAAATGACAGTTTTTCGCCCTCAACCAATGACGCCGACACCACATTTCGGCGACACGAGCTCATCAACGCTATCGCGTTAAAATATGATATTTGTTCATTTGTTCGCCGCCTTCACAGTTATTTTATGCAGTGGCAGACATCCTAAGGTGGTTAAAAGCATCATTTGGGACAGCAATTAAAAAGTTAAATCAACTGACTTTTTGTTCCGTGAAGTTGGGCGGTTCTGCCGAATTGGAGAATTGATACTCTTCATGCGAATAACCCAGCGCACCTTTCATAAAGCAATTAATGTGGTGTACTGAAATTCAGCTGAGTTCAACGGCAAAACTGAAACTGAATGACCGATGAGCGCCACAAGCAGACGACCTGTAAGACGTCGCTTCTCAAGAAAAACGATCTCGGAGGTGTCAGTTCTTTCGCGTTTGTTAAGGCACCAGCAACATGCGCGCTATAATTAAAAGCCCACCCGACACACCCACCCAACGAGGTGTAGTTTATGGTTGATTTAATGACGCCCATTCAGCCTGGTAGTCTCATAGGAATATGGCCGTTGCACTCTTCCACATTTCAGTTACGCTTTCACCGCTGGTGGACGTGGTTGAATTTCATTTCTTCGAAATTATTCCTAGATGTTGCTTTTGCGGAATCTCGAAGCTGCAATGGGTTTTTCACACGAACTTCAGTTCACCAATATGACATAACTGCCTAACTGCACTAAGTAAAAAGTTTGCGTAACTTTCGTAATGACAACCAAAGATGACGAGTTTCATTATCTTTAAATGGACGCCGCTACAGAAAAAGCAACTGTGAAAACATCCGGCACGTATCGAACTTTTCTTATTTCTAAGGAAACGTTCCTTCTATCATCCAGAAAAATAGTATATTATGCTGCACAAGATTGAAATGTACGTTCATCAGCAGGACTGTGACTGCACTACGGAAACGGTCCGTTTTTAAGTGTTTCCAGAAGCACACGCCTTTACACTGTCGGTTTCTCGCGAGTCTCCACACACCACGGGCGGATCTCGGAGACATAGTATGTGTAATCCACTTCGCCTCAGATGGGGTCACACGTTGAAGTCACTGCTTATCATACTCATTCATTTTTCTGGAGTCGCGGTTGCATCCCTGTAGTTGCCTTTTTATTTACATAGCTTTCGAGCGATGGTGTTAGACATCATTCCAGCAAACTTCGTAAAACAAAGAAATAAGTTTTAACCTTTTTATTTACGAGTGCACGTCAAATAACTCCATGTGGTCAATATTTCCGGAGCCCTCCACTACAGCGTCTCTCGTAATCATATGGTGCACGGTTTTGGGTCGTTAAACCCCACATATCAATCAACCTTGCCATTGACGTGATTACTACCCTGATTTCCCCGCAAGACAACATCATATAGGGTTGCGTAGGCACAGCATCGATTAATATAATTAACACCACCCTTAACTAACCAGTATGTGAGACGCTATTTTTCTTTTTGTTGTCATCTACGTATGGCTCCCCTTATGACGGACGCCAAACTTGTCGCTGGGAACTGCTTAGTATGCCTCCCAGCTTTACCTCGCCTCGCTTCCTCGTCCAAATTGTACTAACGTGAACCGTGATGTGTATAGATCAAATTACACAAAAGTGGCTTGCAATAAAGCGAAACCCCTCGGGAAATCTTCAGACAACCGAAGCAGCACCTAAAGCGATCACAGATGTGTCATCACGTATTAGGGTGGTTAAACGGTGCGATTTCAGCACCGCGACGGCGTTTGTGGTTCCAGGAGGACTGCACGATCACGCTTATAATTGTCAAGACAGTGCTGGCAGCTACTGCCTGACTGAGTGAACCACAAGCTAAACGCGTCGTGAACGGCGGCGTGCCTGAAATTGCCGCGGTAACCTCGCAGTGTTACGCTCGACGGGAAGTAAAGAGCCACTGAACGATTTGTTGAACGTGCCTGCACCTTCAGCGCGTCCCTTTTAGTTAGAAAAATTGAGTGCCTGAGCTGTGGGTACATGCTTCAAAACAAAATCAAGAAAAAGGCAGACATGCAGTGTGTAAACACCTTTGATCGACTTTAAAAGAAATCTTGATGATGAATGCCTCGACCACGTCAGCGTGCTAACGGCGCGTCATGCATAGCATATTCTCTCGTTTATGAGAAATCGATCCTGTATATTCTTTTGTATTACTGAACTTGTAATGAGAATTCTCACTGATTTGAGACTGGGATCGAATTGTGTCTCAAAACAACCGCTTATATTTTGTAACTGGTTACAAACACTTGCTTGGCAGGCTTCCATGAGGACCATGCCTCTAATTATTGCGGTTTTTGTTACATTTCTACCATATCATAATATCAATATAAGAACTTGGAACTCCGGTACATGCTCTAAGCTCAACTGTTGGCAAACGGTAAGTATTGAATAATTCGTGCTATGTGGAGACATGTTTCACAGGCATTCAGAATGGGAGGTTCCTTTTTATGCTTACAGCAAGACTGGGAAAACCAGTGTTTTCACAGTATTCATGCTGCCTTTTATTACGCGAATCAACGCACATCCGTGGGTGTAGCTCTTCAACATCGTTACTATGACACACAAGTGCCGCAGCACGCTAGCGGAATAGGATTGCAACGTCTCGACCCGATGGTCTATTGGTAATCATGCTAAACTTATCTCACGAAGATAGCGGGATCATGTCCTGGCCTCGATGGCCACACTTAAGAATATGATAGTACCACGTGCTTAGATGTTGGTACACTTTAAAAATCTTCAGGTAGTCTAAATTTTCAGACCTTATAATAAGGCGTCTCTCATAATCACATCGCGGTTTTGGAGCGTAAAGCATCTAAATTTTTTATTGCTATGGCCACGCCTGACTAACCAAGTGCAGCGCGCTCGTATGCCGCCCACGACGCATGAAAAGTCAACTGAAACGAAATTTTACTTGGGCGGAAACGGCCATAAATACGTGGGATATACGGTAAGTTACAATAAAAACAGTTATAAATCTTGCAGTCGCGTGCTTCATTTATAATTTGCGCTCTAATTAACAGCAAGCAGACCACACGGAGCTATAGCTATGTGCCCAGGCAAAACAGAAAGAATCGGATAAGACGATTAGTACAGAACGTCGCCGCATCGCTCCTTGTGAGCAATCCTCCCTACCGCTGAATCACTCTGTGCGTTTGTGGTGGCTTCGCACCCCCTAAAGACAGCTCGCTCGAAACGCATTCATGCTGCATTGAAGTCAATGGCAAGGTGAAATTAAGCAGCGTTTCCGAATACGGGGGTCAAACACTGCAAACCCACCAGTGGGAAGCCCGGACCAGCGTTCGATAAGAGGCTTGTTCACGCAGTCACGCAGTTTTCTCAAATTAACATACGAAAAAAAAAATGGCAGATCCCACGTACAGTGGGAATCGATGATATGCGAAGCACGAATGAAAAACGTTGGTATGTCACTTATATTCAGCACAACGTTGCGAGGTGGAGGTAAATGATGCCGTATATGACTTGCGTGCCATGATTATTATGTTTGGAGGTGTCGTTTACCTTCGTCATCTATTTCCGTCACGTGATACGAAATTTAGTATATGTGGAGCTAGCGAAATGGCCGCGAGCACGGTATGAGCGTGGTATGTTGTCATGTTCTTACATGACACGCGTGTTAGGAATATTATGTTTTCACCAGTCATATATTTCGTCCTCCTTTGATGTCACGTAACAACAAACTTTGGACATGCGGAGCTAGCAAAACGGCCGCGAGCGCATCTTGTAGGGCCCAATATATCCAATGTAGCGTTGACGCACATGCACGCTCGGCACAGCGAAGCTACGTTAGCAAAACGCGAGCACTCTATAGTCTGACGCCTGGCGCGACCAGCTTCTGTCGGTGCGGCCCGATGGCAACCGGCGCGAAATGCGACGTGCTACATTTCGCGCCGATGTGTTACCCAAACAACACCGCGTCTCCCTCTTTTTGCCCAAACCCGAGGAGAAGCGCAAAAGCAGCTCCGTCGAGCCCTGCACAGTTTTCAGGGAACCAACTCCCAGCTGGCTGATGATTTGTGTGCTAGATACCTATGTCGCACCACGGATCCCAACAGGAACGCATATGAATACGCAGGTAGAGAAAACAGTCAGCTCGATGCCCCTTTTGAAATGTGCGATCTGAAAGCAGCACTGAAAAAAATACACCAGGGCACTGCTCCGGGCCGAGACCTGATCACGGTAAAACTGTTAGCAAATCTGTCAGACGATTCTTATCGGTCTCTATTGCAATACATTAACGCGATCTGGGATGGCCAACCACTGCCAACTGAATGGAAAGCAGCAGTTGTCACATTCATCCCCAAACTAGGCAAGCAAATCAGCACGGACAACCTCAGACCTATATCATTAGCCTCATGTGCCGGCAAATTGATGGAAACAATGGTTAGAGACCGTCTCGCCACGTACCTCGAGAGCAAGGGGCATTTCGCAGATTCCATGTTTGGCTTTGGGCCCCACCTTTCTGCGCAAGATATCCTCTTGCAACTAAAACGAGACATTATCCAACCCATTCCCTCGACGCACAACGACAGAGCAATCCTTGCAATCGACCTTAAAGGCGCATTCGACAACGTTAAACATGAAAGCATCCTGAAGAACTTGAGTAGTGTCCATTGCGGTAAGAAAGTATTTGCCTACATCAGAGACTTCCTCTCTGAAAGACTGGCGTTCATTCGCATAGATAACGAGGAACATGGACCATTCAAAATGGGGACGCGGGGAACCCCGCCAGGAGCTGTCCTGTCTCCGCTGCTATTCAACATTGCCATGATGAAGCTCCCGCAAGCATTGGCAGTAGTGGAAGGAATATATCATGCAATATACGCCGATGATATAACAATCTGGACGAATCGGGGCAGTTTAGGAGAAACTGAAGACCGCCTGCAGCAGGCCGCCTCCATTGTGGAGGACTATGTGGCCTAGTGTGGGTTGCAGTGCGCTCCAACCAAATCTGAATTCCTGCATATCAGAGAAACATTAAAGATAGCACGACCCTGAACTTGATGGTATCAGGATCAACAATACGAGAGACAGAGCAATCCTTGCACTCGACCTTAAAGGCGCATTCGACAACGTTAAACATGAAAGCATCCTGAAGAACTTGAGTAGTGTCCATTGCGGTAAGAAAGTATTTGCCTACATGAGAGACTTCCTCTCTGAAAGACTATCGTTCATTCGCATAGATAACGAGGAACATGGACCATTCAAAATGGGGACGCGGGGAACCCCGCAAGGAGCTGTCCTGTCTCCGCTGCTATTCAACATTGCCATGATGAAGCTCCCGCAAGCATTGGCAGTAGTGGAAGGAATATATCATGCAATATACGCCGATGATATAACAATCTGGACGAATCGGGGCAGTTTAGGAGAAATTGAAGACCGCCTGCAGCAGGCCGCCTCCATTGTGGAGGACTATGTGGCCCAGTGTGGGTTGCAGTGCGCTCCAACCAAATCTGAATTCCTGCATATCAGAGAAAACATTAAAGATAGGACGACCCTGAACTTGATAATATCAGGATCAACAATACGAGAGGTTTCAGAACTACGAATCTTTGGCCTTCTGATTCACAACAGAACAAAAACAGCACCACGCTAGACAAGCTACGGAAAATTGGAGAACAGGTAGGGCACATGATCCGTCGAGTGTCAAACAAGCGCGGGGGGCTACGAGGAAGGGACGCGATTCGGCTCGCCAATGCTTTTGTAACTAGCAGGATTCTATATTCAATACCTTACTTACGAATGACTAAACACGAAGAGAACAGAGTCGATGCTATTCTTAGGAAAGTAATTAAGCGCGCACTTGATTTACCCATCAGCACTTCAAATGAGAAACTCTCTGCATTGGGAGTCTTTAACTCTATACAAGAGCTCCAAGAAGCCCACCTCACAAATCAATATACGTGTCTTACGCAGACGCCCCCCGGGCGGCGCCTACTGGACCGCCTCTTGATCCGGCACGAATGCGAAATCGAAAACGCCGAGCGTATTACTGAACTTTGGAGAACAAAACTCTGGGTGTCCCCGCTTCCCCGCAATATGACCAGGGAGGCGCACCAGGGTAGAAGGCAAGCGCGCGCTGAGGCACTTGAACAACGGCTTGGCTCCCGTAATGGGGTCTATTACGTCGATGTGGCCGGGCCGTCACCTAGGGGATACTACACGGCGGCGGTAATACATCAAGGAACGCAGGTGGACGGCCTCACTTTCAAAGCCACAAGCTCAAGTAAGGCGGAGGAGGTGGTCATTGCACTGGCAGTATCCCATCCAAACTCAAAACAAATAGTTACAGACTCTCGAAGAGCCTGCGATAGCTATCTTGCAGGAGAAATCTCTCCATTGGCTGATAGACTTTTAACATTCAGCATCAGGAACCGCGATCCTACCCCAAAACGTCTTATATGGACTCCGGGACATCAGGGTCTACAGGGTAACGAGGCTGCACATGCAGCGGCCAGCGTGCTTACTTCTCGGGAAACTCCCCGTTCCTCTGATAGACCTGAACGTCCCACACCTTTAACACGGTTTCGAGAAATCAAAGAATACTACATTGAGCAACGCCGCTTGTATCCCGCACCAGCGAAGGGACTCTTTGCGGATCGACTTTTTGCGGAGTGCCAAATTTCGTTGCAGTTGGCCTTGAAGTCACGAAGGAGGTTCGTAAATCCTCGAGGAAAAAAAAATCACAGCATATCCACTGAGTGCATGATGATGAGTGGGGCGAAGTGTCCATCCGTCCGTGCGTCCATCTGTGTGATCGTCCATGCGTCCATCCGTGCGTCCATCCGTGCGACCATTCATGCGTCCTTTCGTCCGTGCATCTGTCTGTGCGTCCATCCGTCCGTGCATCCGTCCCTGTGTCCATCCGTTCGTCGTTTCATCCGTGCGTCTGTCCGTGCATCTGTCTGTCTGTCCATCCGTCCATCTAGTCAACACTCCAAGTACCGCCACCTCGCATCTTTTTATCATATATTCTGCATATAGAAGTACCACCACCCAGCGGACATTCCAAGGATAAACGAGAGGTGGCACACGCGCACTTTCTCACGACCTGCGCTTCGTCACGATAGGTATAGCACGAGAACAGAACGACGACAAAGAGACAAGAAGGACCCGAGGGCTCGTGTCTACTTCCCACCTTTCACCGCCTCTAGTTCATGGCTATATACTAGTTCACTATATTCATGGCACTGCTGCCAAAATATTGCTAAACCTTGCTAAAACCAAGGTGGTTATGCCCAGCGAGTTTAACGTGGCCACCGTAACTGGTCAGATAGTGTTCCAAGTGCGTCCTTCTGATATTAGTTTTTTTTTAGTAAGCATCTATTTCAAGACAAATTTTATTTAAGATTAAGTAAGCAATATAGGTCTCTGCAAGTTATTTCATCAGAAACAACTAAACAACTATCTTATTATTTGTGATTAACGTGCGTTGGCTTCGTCCTCAATTAAAAATGGTGCGCGCGTGCCGCCCCTCTAGTCCAGCCGTGGAGGTGGCTACCAACTACTACGATGACTACTGCATACATCGCGGACGCCCGACCCACGGCATAGGGAGCTTCGCCCCCCAAATCACCCGAGAGATGCTACGATGGGTTGCTCCTCACAGCTCCAATGTACTCCCCGACGTCTGCGTCCTCAAAGAAGGCGCACGTCGCCACAGTTCGTTATCACTCCTCGCGGATATTTATGTAAGGAAGCTGCACCCGTTGCATCGAGCCACGAAATTATTGGCACCCGCTTTACGCTGAACGCGCGGGTTAGCTCTCATTTCCCGTCCTTCGGCGTAAACTTGATTATTCTTTATTGCCAGGCTGTCCCGCAGCGGGGCAAGTCAGGAGCAAAGAAGACTGGCGTCGACGAACGAAGTTGGCATACCAAGTTATCACAGATGTTCTATTTCCGCAGAGATAAGGGCACGTAAGAGAACACAGCCCCAACGAAACACAGCAGAACGCATTTCACTCGAAAGGATTGTTGTACAGGCACCGCCGTCCATCGAAGGGGAGATAGGGATCGACGACGCTTGGAAGGGCCGCACCTGTCAGTAGTATCGCGGTCGTTCAGCGAAAGGGCTTCGCCAGGCTCCGAGATCACTATCGGCCCCTATAAGGCAACGCCGTGGAATTCGACACACTGGCCCTAGTAAAGCCGTTCCAAATCTCCCGCAGCAGCAGCACTCAACAGAGCCGAGCGCCTCGTCCTTTGCCCGAGTGAGCTGGGCGAGCACAATCGCTGTCTCGGCGGCAACATCGTACCCCCCGCAGTCGTAATCAGCCCCTAGGCTGCTGGTTTGGTTGGGTGCGCCTTGCGTAAAGCAGCCGTTCTATGCATGTGGGGTTGACCAATGACGATCGTCTATGACAAGATACTCAGGCAGCCTGTAGAGTGGGGTGCACTCTGCAGACACATGTATGGCAGTGGAACTACCATATTTACAAAGCCGTATATCGTACAACGAGAAATTCTTTATTTTATTTATTTGTTTGACAATACATGGTTGTCGTACTGCAGGAGAAGAAAGGTGACATTATGAGTGACCTGACTAAAACCTCTCGCACCACACTGTGCATTCTTTACACAGAGCGACTGCATTGGCAAAGAAAAAAGAAAAGAAACACAAATCATCATTATTTATCACCGTTCGTGGTTCCCAATGCGATCGTAGCGATGCTAATGAGAATGTAAAATATCTTCTATGCTGTAGAATGTCCCTGACACACTACCGAGAGATGCCGTTTCGATATGCAGTATGAAACCACTCGGCCTCCGCTCCTTAAAGCCCCCAGGAGAATTCGTCTGCAATTGCTTGCAAATTTCGCAAGGCTAAATACGCCGGCTACCAACAGCATTCTAATGCCATCCTACAGTGCTTATGAATAAAATGTATACTACAACAAATGCGACTTGTATAATGATGTTAGAAGCACGAAGTGAGCGATATTCATGGCAAAAAACTAGTAGATATAATTTAATAAGCTTCTGGACCTTACCACATTATGTGTGTGCTTGTCTGCTTTGTAGTGTCTGTCACGCGTCAGATACTTCACACCTTCTGCGTGTGCCCTCAATACGCGACCTAAAGACAGTCACGAAAGCACACCTTGTAAATCGTCTGCAATGCCGACTATTTCTCAGAAGCTTTTGGGTGCTTAGGATAGAGTAGATCACGCCTAACGCAGCTGAAAGTGCTTGGTCAAGATTTCTCGGCGAAAGAGGTTTAGACGTTTGCCTTTAGGGCATGCGGTAATGTAGCTAAAGTATGAAGGGGCTTTTGCGCGTGTCATGCCCCGCGAATAGGTCATTGTGTGCAGTGGCTCATTGTGCCGTTGCCACTTCTCGTCAGGCTTCCCTCTTTCCCTTCATTTTCCTGTACTCCTCGCCCACATGAGGAGCAGCAGTGCTTTCCATAAGGCCGTCCTCTTCTCCTTCTTCTCAACAAACATCTCCGACTTCTACTTGTTCGCGGATGTACGCGGCATTTATTTCCACGGTGTATAGATACGTTTTGTATAAATGGGTTTGAAATCAAGCTTGCTGGCAAGTCTGCCCTGTAAGTGACAGCAAAAAAATAAAGTGAAGAAAAAAAATACACTGTACAGTACCAAGTCTGCAGCCCCTTTCCTGTTCTGTGTTTTCGCGCTGTTACATAATCTGTTTCCGCTTATTCTTGAGTTCCGTCGACGTGGCGGTTAGTCTGCACAGCTGTGAATACTCGAATCAGCACGCCCTGCTCTCCGTCAGTAGAGTAAAGCCGGTCAGTGAGTCAGTTAGTCAGTAAACCATAACATGTTTTCATCAATGACATCGATCTATAACCATCCCTGTCTTTTTTTACATATATCCTGTTCATAACATATATATGTGACACAACATTATACGTTCAACCTTAAAATTACGCATGCCCCCCTCCTCCCCTTTTTTATCAGTATAGTATATATTAGAGCTCCTTTATGGCCACCGAACGTGTCCTCTGTCGCTGTCTTCGTCACAGCGTCCAGAAACAGTTCTTAACGAAAGTATGGGCACACCTACACGTTCTCTGGCTGGGCAATAAATTTTAGCGAGCAGAATGATAACATCTCCACATTTGAAAGCTACTGATGTTTCTGCGGTCGACCGGCTTCGTTGAGCGGCTCAACAACCATATACGTTTCACTCGCTTGTTTTTCGTGTGCACGTGTTTAGGCATGTCCTTCTTCGTTTTTCTCCTACACTCTGCCGTGCTACCCTCACTCCTCTCTCTCCTTTATGCGCGTGATCTTTTTTTTTACATGTCCCCCCCCCCCCCCCGCCCTTTACACCTTCATATGCGCAGTGTTGCGAGCTGAATATTTACAGTTTTTAAATTCACCTCACCGCGGTGCTTAACATCTAATTTATTTCTCTCTTTCTCGGCGTGTATGTATAGTCATATACACGGACAGCCCACGCGGCTGAAACGCGGCAACCGGTAGCATTGGCGACTAAAAATAAAAAAGAAAAAAAAACGTCCCACTCGTGTACTCGGCGATCTTAGCCGTGGGGGGTCACCGGCAGTCCGGCTCGTGACGTTCGTGCGTTCACATTGGTGCCGACTTTTGTGCAACCGCCTTTGAGGAGTAAATGCCGCGGACTTCTAAGGTTGTATTTGACTACAGCAAATACTAACGTAAGTATACTTTATGCGACAATATTTTTTTTTTTCATTGTCGCGACCATTAAGTTGTGCCTTTTCCTTTCATTTTCGTACACGTAATTTCGTGCGAAAAGGACTAGGTACTGCCCATCGACGGCGATATCGCCTGAATACGAAGCGTGGAAGCTTGGGCAAGTTGGTAGGACATAACTGAATGCAGGAACAGCGCAACCTAGAAGTAGTTACTTCGTAACTACGGAAGCGAAAAAAACAAGGACAGAAAAGAGCGCTGACTTTCAACAAAGATTTAATGCCGCAGTGGTTTACATATATAGGCGAAAAATGAGAAAAACGGGCATGCGTAGAAGTGTGCAGGAACAACTACTGCGATACAATGTCAGCGAAACTCTTGTCTCTTGTTGAATGGGCTGAAAAAACAAATACATGTGTAACTTAACAAAGATCGAGATACGCAATCTCCTTTTGCAACAACGCAACCGATGGGCAACTTACACATTTACCGTCAAACTTGTTTATTTGATAAGCTTCAATTATCTCACGTGTGGCCTGCGAGTTGTGCTTGCTTAATACCTCGCAACGCTCAAAAACTGGCACGCAGCCGCAGTCTCGGCAGTGGATTCCGAGGTGTCCTTGAACTACGTTGTGTGCATTGTTATTGTGCTCTAATAAACGGTCATTAAGGCACCTTCCGGTTTGCCCTATGTATACCATTCCGCACGAAAGCGGAATGAGATATACGACACCAATAACACAAGGTGCAAAGCGCGTTCTGTGTTTCACAGTGCATCTTCCCTTAATATCAGCTGGATTATTCACCAGCTTACAAAGCTTTGTAAGCTTTTCTGGGGCGGAAAAAATAACAGTGACCCCAGCGCGTTTACCGATTTTTTTCAGCCGATGTGACACGTTATGCAGATACAGAACTGCAACATATTTCATGGGAACAGACGCGCTTTGAGGCTGAGATCGCCCTCCTCGATTTTTAATTTGCTTCAAAAGTTTTTCCGCAACAGCAGAAATCAGGGGGCTCGAGTAACCGGCGCTTATGAGGCGCTCTACCTGTGCTTTGAAACTGCATTGCATCGAGTGCTGGCATGACCTCTTGAGAGCGTTTACCAGGCAACCTTTAATGATACCCCTTTTCACCAATTTTGAATGAGCTGAGTCGAAAGGTAAAAGGGGTTAACCACTTCTCGGTGAAAACACCCAGCCCAAATGATTACTTCTAAGACAGAGTTTTAGGTCTAAGAACCTAATCAAATTTCCAGACGGTAACTCATACGTAAGTTCAAGAGGATACAAGTGCTGAAGTTGTTGTCCTTGGTCTTCTAGATTTGTTTAAGAAGCACTTGTATCCTCTTGAACTTACGCATGAGTTACCGTCTGGAAATTTGATTAGGTTCTTAGACCTAACACTCTGTCTTAGAAGTAATCATTTGAGCTGGGTGTTTTCACCGAGAAGTGGTTAACCCCTTTTACCTTTCGACTCAGCTCATTCAAAATTGGTGAAAAGGGGTATCATTAAAGGTTGCCTGGTAAACGCTCTCAAGAGGTCATGCCAGCACTCGATGCAATGCAGTTTCGAAGCACAGGTAGAGCGCCTCATAAGCGCCGGTTACTCGAGCCCCCTGATTTCTGCTGTTGCGGAAAAACTTTTGAAGCAAATTAAAAATCGAGGAGGGCGATCTCAGCCTCAAAGCGCGTCTGTTCCCATGAAATATGTTGCAGTTCTGTATCTGCATAACGTGCCACATCGGCTGAAAAAAATCGGTAAACGCGCTGGGGTCACTGTTATTTTTTCCGCCCCAGAAAAGCTTACAAAGCTTTGTAAGCTGGTGAATAATCCAGCTGATATTAAGGGAAGATGCACTGTGAAACACAGAACGCGCTTTGCACCTTGTGTTATTGGTGTCGTATATCTCATTCCGCTTTCGTGCGGAATGGTATACATAGGGCAAACCGGAAGGTGCCTTAATGACCGTTTAAGAGAGCACAATAACAATGCACACAACGTAGTTCAAGGACACCTCGGAATCCACTGCCGAGACTGCGGCTGCGTGCCAGTTTTTGAGCGTTGCGAGGTATTAAGCAAGCACAACTCGCAGGCCACACGTGAGATAATTGAAGCTTATCAAATAAACAAGTTTGACGGTAAATGTGTAAGTCGCCTATCGGTTGCGTTGTTGCAAAAGGAGATTGCGTATCTCGATCTTTGTTAAGTTACACATGTATTTGTTTTTTCAGCCCATTCAACAAGAGACAAGAGTTTCGCTGACATTGTATCGCAGTAGTTGTTCCTGCACACTTCTACGCATGCCCGTTTTTCTCATTTTTCGCCTATATATGTACACCACTGCGGCATTAAATTTTTGTTGAAAGTCAGCGCTCTTTTCTGTCCTTGTTTTTTTCGCTTCTGTAGTTACGAAGTAACTACTTCTAGGTTGCGATTTTCCTGCATTCAGTTCACCTGAATACGTCACGTTCAAAATTCACCAACGATTACGGCATTGCCTAATGCGGATTGTTAGAAAATCATCGTCTTGGAGCGCAACACCAATTGTGTTTGAAGTTCTGGCTGTGCGCAGTTGTAGCAATGCAACATTCGTTAGATCTATTGTCACACGCACTGTCAGCTCTAGAGAGCTCCGCACACCACTCTGTACATCGCAGGCGTCGCGAATCAAGCGCAACGCCGACAGCACCATTAGGACAAGCGGAGCCAGCCGCAGTGCACGGCCCTACATGTACACGAGCTCCAAACCAAGGGGCCGGCGCGCATGACGGAGGACGAAAGCGAGGCTAGAGGCCGGTGGCTCGTCATACCGACTAACTCCATCTTCTCCCATTTAAACGCGGAGCATTACTTAGCCGCACGATGTCGTGCTTCAGCGTCTGCGGTGGCGCCGTACACATCTCTTCGACTTCGGGTACTGCCGACTTTACGGGCGCCCTTGCACTGCGATCTCGGAGGCCACGGTTTTACCTTTCGTTATTCACTGAGAAAGTGGACACGCATATATCCCCATTCGCAGAATATAGAAACGGAAGACAACCGTCAACTTAACACTCTAGCAACAGTTCAACGCACAGGAGGCGAGAGGTCGATAGACAATGCAGCTGCAAAGACGAAAATCGTCAGGACCATTCGTACCGAATAAAGCGAGCTTCGTACCACTGATCGTAAGATAGATTGTTCGTGCATGTACTTGGTTACTTTAACATCATGTGTAGGCCCAAATTTAACGCATTTAGGCGTTGAAGAACGCACTGCGGAGTGTTTCTCTCGAACTCGATGTCATGCGATGCTCGCTTGCACTTGAATTGCGGCACACCGAAATAACTGAAACATCTTTTGAGTTGTACTCGCAGTTCACTTTGATGAGCTTCCTACTTTTCTGAAGCGAGGTTGGATTGACGGGAGAAGCTTGGCAAATCTTTGATTTTCAAGAAGCTCAGGCGCCTCAAGACCGACGAAACCGGAGGGCCTATGCACGTTCGCTTGCAGACGGCTCCCTTTGCACTACCCATTTATGGCCGGCGTGTCGATGGCGGCGCTGGTGGCAGCGTTGCTCGCAGCGCCACCTGGACAGAGTCTGACGTCCATTTATACGCTTACCCCATTCCCAAGAGGGAGCTTAGCTACGTCGCCAACTGGGCAGACAGAAGTTATTTTCTTTTTTTCATTTCTTTTAAGAACCACGTACTGCTACTACTACTACTACTACCGACTCTCTCTCATTCACCGCAAATCTTCGTTCAGCCACCAAGCAATAAGCCGAAACCAGGGGTAGTTTGAATTACGTGACAGCTCACAGAGAGTGCTAAGAAATTTATAATCGCTGAAAGAATGTTTGAAATGTCTACAAGATAGATTTCGTCTATTTTAATGTGAACGCAAACGCGTATACCCCCTCCGCAATGTTTATTTGATGTATGCTCAGATTGTTGCACACTCTTAACTATTGGCAGCATCGAATTTTGTGGACCACTCAGAGTTGTCTTCTTGAGGCTCACTTTTCTCAAATGTAGGTTCTATTTGTCTTCGTTGTTGTGAGCGACAAGACCACAAACGTCCGTTTTTTTTATTTACCACCCCGAGATGCACGCAAAAAAAAAACATGGACACAGAAAACGAAGGAACATATACAACGCTTAATAGGCCACCCCCTTCCCCTTTATTTAGGGTCAGCATGACAACCAGTGATTTTTTTTCATGTATATACTTTCTTCACACCCGCTTTTTTGTCGCTGTTTTCCTGTTGTCTTCGCAAAATAGCAACTCGTTGACTTCTTGTTCTCGCTATACCTGCTACTGATAAGTTTCTCTGCCCTGCTTCCAGAAGAGCGGAAAGCCAGGCGTCATAATCCCTGCCGGTGGTAGCAAACATGTTTTCAGTCTCTCCGCATCAAGCATGACAAACAAAACGAAGGTGAGCTAGCCAAAACGTGGGGCAAAGCTCGTCCTCGAGGGCCTGGAAGACTAGCGACAGCTCGCCGCCACATCCGACAGGCCAGTCGAAGCTAAAGGGTTCCTGGACCCTCCCACCTCACAGTGATACTAGGCTTCACTAGGAAGACAGTTTCGAAATATAAAAGTTTTCAAGGCAAAATATTTAGCTACCTGATTAAACGCGGAAATGGACCGTTGGTGTTAACGACGTCAACTAGAGGGGGTCCAAAATACTACCGTCACGTGATCGCGTCATCATGACGTCACATTTCACAAAAACATCTGACGCCATCATGTGACGCTGTCGCTTGGTCAAAGGTGGGTCCATCGTGGAAGCAATGCAAAAAAAAAAAAAAAGAGTGGCTTTCGCTTTTGAATAATCTTAGGATGATGCATGAGCAATTCTGTGATTTCTTTGTTTATTTCTCGCCCATTTCCTCTATTTCGAAATATCATAGTCTTCTTTCATAGCTAATCTACGCCTTCGAACAAAACAACGACAGTAATAAGAACAAGCATGACGTATGACAAGCGAACGACGTATGCGAATGGTAAACACAGCGATTCCGTCTGAAGTGAAAGCACAGCACAGAGCTACTTTTTCGTTAACAGGAGAAATACAGTTGTCCGCACCAAGGCCAAGTGGGCTCCCCGCTGCGGTGGTCTAGTGGCTACGGTACTCGGCTGCTGACCCGCAGGGCGCGGGTTCGAATCCCAGCTGCGGCGGCTGCATTTCCGATGGAGGCGGAAATGTTGCAGGCCCGTGTGCCCAGATTTGGGTGCACGTTAAAGAACCCCAGGTGGTCAAAATTTCCGGAGCCCTCCACTACGGCGTCTCTCATAATCATATCGTGGTTTTGGGACGTTAAACCCCACACATAAATCAATCAACCAAGGCCAAGTGGACAGCTTTTGACATCTGACTGCCCACCCTGGAAAACGTGACGCGCATGAACTATGACAAAAAAAAAAAAAAAACGGAGGAACGTATACGCCTTTACACACGAGTGAACGATCAACGGCGGTTACTGCGGGCAGCCGAAGCACGTGCTTTTGCACATAGCGCGCTTTGAATCAAAATGAAGCAGCAGCAGCTGCTGTCAATTGATCGCGTTGAAATCTTGATTGGCATCGTTGTTTTCACGCTGTTGTCGCACGAAAGCGGAGTACGCATACGTCCGACCTCAACTCATGGCATACATGTGCACGTTCAATGTCAATGAAAAAAAGGCAGATCCCACGTACAGTGGGAATCCATAAATGCGGAGCACGAATGAGAAAGGTTGATATGTCGCTTTAAAATAAGCACAACGTTACGAGGTGGGGGGTAAATGATGCCGTACATGACTTCAGTGTCATGATTGTCATGTTTGGATGTGTCGTTTACCTTCGTCATCTATTAACGTAACGAGATACCAAATTTAGTATATGTGGAGCTAGCGAAACGGCCGCGAGCACGCTATGAGCGTGGTATGTTGTCATGTTCTTACATGACACGCGTGTCAGGATTATCATGTTTGCAGCAGTCATATATTTTGTCATCCGTTGACGTCACGTGACACCAAATTTGTTATACGTGCAACTAGCAAAACGGCCGCGAGCGCATCATGAAGGGCCTAATATACTCCAATGTAGCGTGGACGCGCGCGCACGCTGGGCACAGCGACGCTACGTTGGCAAAACGCGAGCACTCTATATAGTCTGACGCCAGGCGTGACCAGCGTCCGTCGGCGCGGCCCGACGGCAACCGACGTGAAATGCGATATGCTGCATTTCGCACCTATGCGTTACCCAGTCAACACTGCGTCTCCCTCTTTTCATGACGGAAGGACGCCGGAGCGCTGAAACGCGCATGCGCCGATGCAACGCAGCGTGGCGCGCGCCTGCGAGTATATGGCAGGACCGGCGCCTGGCATCGCAACGCTGGCGTGACGTGACGAAATGAACGCCGATGAGCACGCGCACCGCGTCACGTCGAAATGTATTGTCGCCTTGACTGTGGCATGAATTCATGTTTTGACATGAGACGCATCTCATGATTATCATGTTTGAACCAATCACATACCTTCGTCATTAATTGGCGTCACGTAATACCGAATTTGGCATATGTGAAGCTAGCGAAACGGCTGCGAGCGCATCATGAGTGTGGCATGTAGTCCTGTTGTTACATGACACGCATGTCACGATTATCATGTTTGGATGCGTCAATTACCTATGTAGTCCGTTCGCATCGCATAATACCGAGTTTGGTAGATGTGAAGCTAGCGAAACCGCCGCGAGCGCATCCTAAGCGTAGCATGTAGTCATGTGGTACATGACACGCATTTCATGTTTATCATGTTTGCACCAGTATCATACCTTCGTCATCCATTCACGTCTCGTAATACTAAGTTTGGTATAAGTGAAGCTAGTGAAACGGCCGCCAGCGTATCATGAGCGTGGCATGTAGTCATGTTGTTACATGACACGCATCTCATGATTATTATGTTTAAACCAGTCAAAACCTTCGTCATCCATTCACGTACTGTACTACCAAATTTCGTATATGTGACGCTAGCGAAACGACCGTGAGCGCATCATGAATGTGGCATGTATTCATGTTGTTACATGACACGCATGGCATGATTTTCTTGTTAGTGTCAGTCGCTTGTGTTCGCCATGCAATCTTGCCATACCATACTAGTTTTGCAACATGCCATGTTAACGAAACCACCGAAAGAGCTGCGGGACCATGAAATGTAAATCATGACATTCATGACACACATGCCACGATTTTCATGTTATGACTAGTCAAATATGTTCTCCTACAGTCATGTTAAGCCGTATCCAGTTTGGTATCTATACCATTATCGAAACGGCCTGGAGAGCTAAAAGTCGTAAGCGGCTAGATAGATAGATAGATAGATAGATAGATAGACAGATAGATAGATAGATAGATAGATAGATAGATAGATAGATAGATAGATAGATAGATAGATAGATAGATACGCTCAATGTCGGCGAAGTTCGCTAAGAAATGCTTCGCATTTAAAAGGTTGCATGCGTGCAGCAGGTAGCTGCTGCAGTATAGTTTCAAGCTTGATGCGCTTGGAATGTGGGCTCCCTTTGATACGGGCTACCTTTGATACGGTATTTCATCAGGCAACTTATAGTGTCGCTTGAAATTTCGCCTTTTCACTATTTACAGGCTCTTCATGACGTCTGACTTTGCCTACCGATCTGCCTTTGTAGCATCTGTGGACAAGAAGTGTTTTTGAAAATAGCCCGCTAATTTTCTACAGTTATGTACCCTCATTAGGCAAAATAAATATTCAAACAATTGTCCTTTGGAGCAACACAAAAATGAAAAGAGAATGCCTCGAACTTTATTAGGCAGGTTCCTTTTATCTGAAACACTAACAAGAGAATTTTCTTAGTCTTAAAAAAAACATAAAAACGTGCTTTCAGTTTCGACGTTAGGAGCAGGTAAATGAGGTTACCGGAAGTTTTTTTTTTTTGGGGGGGGGGGGGGTGGTGGTGGTGGGAGGGTACAACGCTTGAAACCTTGAAACCGTGTATATCTGCTGAATTCAGTCTATCACTAGAGTTAAAACGCAAGCACAGAAGGCCCAACCAGTGTGCCATCCATAGAGGGACTTAGCGATCAAGCACCCCTAAAACAGCCGTTACCCAATCACCTGCTCAGTGGTACCGCAGCGCAGTCAGATCGGGCTATAGGTGGCAGCACCGTCCCGCGAAAGTGTGGATAGGCGGTCAGTGGCGCGTATACAAAAATTGGCCCGAATCTACATGTTACACCATAAAGTCGTCGGAAGGCGATAGTCTTGCGTCTGGAGAGAGTGAACAAAACGTTTATTTGATGTTCTGCGCAAGAAAATTGGTGAATGGTATTCTGCAGGCGCTGCGTTAGAGTGCCTCGAGCGTGTGGCGGAGGCGAACGAGCGCATCTAGGCAAGTTAGATACAAGTGCCATCTGGCAGTTATCTTCGAAAACGAAGGCGTGCAGCCCGCGGAGAAAGATGCGCGCCAGTCTCGGAGGTGATAAGGTGTAGAACGCAAAGCGACGGGCAGGTGCCACCACCGTGACGTCGTAGCAAAGCGCTGGAAACACGTTTTTGAGCACCGCGTTCCACTGTCAGCGCAGCGCGATTAAACGCTACATTCCTCAGAGTTACTTGTGTGTGCCCCTTCTAGTATAAAGGCAGACATAGAAAACGTCGAATCGTTGTTGTGGCGCCTCATATATGCGCAATAATTGTTTTTTAATTGACAATCGCACAGCTATGAACGCTAAACCTTGAGCAATATTGGTGGGCGCTGCGGATGGGGTTGGCCATTTAGTGCCGTTTGAGGTATCGTTGGGGCGGACAGACAGACAGACAGACAGACAGACAGACAGATCAAAATTTTTTTGTCGAAGGCCCCCAAAGACTCTCGTCTTTATTAAACGCAGCGGCGCTTCGTGGCGTGCGGTCTGAGCGCATTGTCGGCGGATAAAATGCGTTGACTACAGTTTACCGTTAATATCTACGCTCTTCTCTAGTGAGTCGGGGCACGACGCCTATATAAAGCTAACATTACCCGCTAGTAAAGCGCATTGTGCTTTTCACAGCGCACTAAATCACGATTTACTGTTTTGTTTGTACGTTGTTTGCTCGTGTTACGCCTGTTACGTACTGCTGTAGCACGACTGGACTACTTATTTACATCTTTGTCATCTGCATACTACAAAAAAAAGAGATAAATTAAGATCGTAGAAAGCCTGCATATCTGTGCGATTAGTTCAGCACCACTGTTCACACCTTATACGCATATGATTTTTTTTCCTCTCATTCTTTTCACCGTGAAATGTGGGACAGTCGATACGTCTACACAGGAAAGCTCAGTGGCTGACGGCGCTTCGCGGTACACTGCGTTTACCACGTGTAAACATTTGTTCTCGCACAAGTAAACATATAAACAAATTTATATAAGGGTTGAGCAGAAAGCTTTCTTCGATGGATTACGTGTAAGAAAGTGTTACAACGAAGGCCTGGTTAATGGGAGAAGCAAGTTTTTTTTTTTCAGACAAAAAATGACCACTGACTTCCGTTGGTCACTAACAATGCCACACAAACGCTGAAGACAATGTAAAAAAAAGATAAAATTTTCAGGGAAATCATACGACATTACATATAAGACATGCCGTCTGAATTATTTTCAATGTCTGCAGGGCCCTTTAAAGCGTTCTTAAATCTAAGCACACAGTTGCACACGGTAACTATGTTTTAAGTACAGTCTAAGTACTGATGTGTCACAGTTTATGTGATAGTAATATTTCGATGTACTGGTAACACAGCCAGATCAACATAACTGAGGTTCCTCGTATGATCGATGAACTACAGTGCCGTAGTTGCATACCTAGCAACAGCGCACAACTGCGTGCCCGAAAGCCTGTTTATTCTGTGTGTTTTTTTACAACCAAGTTGCTATAAAACGCTCTATTCACACACTTTTTAATAGTCCTCATGTTTGCGAGGATGCCAAGAGCATTTTGCGATGTGCTTGAAACAAACAACGCCAGGCCTGTGCGGAAGGCAGCGCACAGTCACAGCGAAAGCTAGAAGAGCGGCCCTTCAGAGCCTTTCCAAAGCACTGGTTAGGTAACTATATATGGTAGACACAATTGCTTGATACCCACTAGGGGCATTAATAATGAACTTTTCTGAAGTAGGCCGGCATTCGCTATGCTATTTTTCGTCATTCTTCTGAAAAGCGTGGTATCCGCTAAACACTTGCAAGGAATTTTGTGCCAATTGTTGATGCAGAGACTGACGACGATGAGAAATTGTGCCTGAATTGAGTATGCGCCTCAGTTAAGAGGGGAACAAGAACAAGCTCTTGTAATGGGTTGGAGCATTGGACGACCCACTCGTTACGCTATCCGCATTGCGGGACGACTGGTTGTTCTTGTTCTTTCACTATTTGAAAACGCTTTGTAAGTCGTACTAACGCGATGGCTTTCCCGACATCAAGGCGAGTTTGCCAACAAGTCACAAGCACCAGCGAAGCTCAGTGGTAGAATACTGGGCTGGCACCCAGCAGACCCAGGTTTTAAGGCCCACTGGGTCTTTGGTGCTTGTTTTTTTTTCTAATTTCACGCGATGTGGTTACCCACATCGTCATGGCGGTGGCGGCGGACAACCGCGCGTTACCCGAGTAGTGTTCACATAACGGCATTCGCTGTAAAAGCGGCACTCACTTTGAAATTATTCAGCTGAATGGAGGGTACGACGACAATAAACAGCACTCTGAAAAGTTGCACTCGCTGATTTTATTACAATGCATTAGCAGCCGAGCAATACTAAGTGCTTTCGTACGTCGTTTAAGCCATACGTAGAAACAGTTACACTCGCGCTGACATGACCAGACAAACCACACTTTGAGAACGTGCATGACGTACGCGTACATAGAAACACAACGTGGCTAGCAGACGACGTACGGAGTAATCCACATACTTAATCGTTTTTAGCGCATGGCGATAGATGGTTTTTCATCTGTTTGCCTGTTGTTTTCGAATTTCATGAGCATATATATTTACGCTCCTCGAAATAAAGTTTTGTTGGAAGTAAGCATTCCCTTCTGTCCCTTCCCTTGTCGTATGTTTCAAAACGCGCTACGTCGATTAAGTATGTCTCACCAACATGCCCAACTTTATACTCTAGCAATCCACACTTCACCTCTTCGGCCAGTTGCCGCCAGGCGGCGACTCTGCTTGATCTCGCAGCCAGTAGCGTGGGCGCAGGTGCAACACTTCTCCTTAGCATGATTACGCAGCATGACGTCATTGCGATCAGACGGCTCAAGCTCATGGCAACGCGATCAATTACTTTGCGAATCAAGGCGTGGTATAGCTATCGCTTTAGAAGTAGCCCAGAAACTGCAGATACGAGGGACAATAACACTAACGCTTCGCTGTCTGTTCTTTTCCTTCGATTAATAAAGTTTTGCTCCATATTTTTTCCAACATCATCGAACTCCATAAACTCGACGAAATGTATGCTTTGTTACAACTGAAAGGACACCCACGTGTGTGAGAAAGTGTAACAGCGTCGCCGGCTCACCGAGCGGTGTGAGTATCGCGATTCACGATGTGACAACAACGTCGTTCTTGTTTCTACAAGACCCGCTCGATGGACCCGAAATCGTTTTTAATGCGCGCGAGATACGCATAAGAAGCGAATGGAAGCGCACAGGTAGTGCGTGAGTGCAAGTACGAAAATAAGAAAAGAACGACGACGGCGCATTTGAATTTGAAAGCAGCGATTCCTGCAGTCACGCCACCTCGACTGGCTCCGCGGGCTACTTAAATGTCCGTACGTGCACGTGGACCCACATTCGAGATCGAACAAGTGTAGATGACAATCGGAAGCCCCTGCGATGGCACTGATCTCGACTGGAAGATAAAAGGCACGAGAGATCACTGCAGGAAGCATCGCATAGCCGACAAGGCAATCGCACTCATACGAGGGATATGTCCGTACTTACTCCCCCTCATCATTAATTCTTTTTTTTTACTTGACACTACACGCATACAAGTATCCTGTAGACCTGGCAAATCTCAACATACCACTGCGAATTATGAAGTAAAAAAAAGAGGGGGGGGGGCAGAGGGCGCCAGTAACACGACGGTTAAGGGGGAAGCTGTGAAAGTAACTCGGAACGTACACTGAAAGATTTGAGGGGGGAAGGGGAGAAGGGCAACTTGGAAAGTGCACAGGGTCAGCAGTGTAGACTACAAAACTCCGGCGCCAAAGCTGCTTGCCACATCGGCTGCCCCGCGGGAGGTCTGCCCTTCCTTTGTGCATCACCAATGGGCTGGAAAGCCGATATATACGATGACAAAGCGCGATTTCACAAAACATCGCAACAGCCCCGAGAAATTCTTCACCAACTCCTGCACCTCCTCACTCACACTACCGGCGCGCCGCATGCACCCACAAGCGGCGTGTCCTCCGAGAGGCTTTACTTGTTAATCTACGAGCATACTCGAGTGGGCTGCCGCGTATCAAGGCGAACTGTGTCGTATGCAGCCACCGCCATCAGTTAGATGACACTCGTTTTGTTGAGATAAGGGCAGCGTCCGCTTTCTTCAGCGCGTTGCCTTTGGCGGGTGCCCGCGCACACTGCGTATAATAAGGCCCCGCGGGCTTCGAACTTGGAGGTGACTCGCGTGCTGGACACTGCAGGCAGCCTTTTCGGATTACGGGGCGCGCATCAGATAGAAGAAGAAAAGAGAGGAGCCGGATTCGGGAGAATGCATCTGGCACACGTGGAACGATATGGTAGCACATTTCGTGCGGCCGGGTCGCCAGATCGAGAGAAGAAATCCGCCGCGTCCTTCGCGGTGAGCGAAATTTGTTGCCCTTCCAAAAAAAAAAAAAAAAACACTCGCTCATATAGCGTTTCGGCTTATTCGCGTATACCCTGCAGTTCCTGCTAAGGAGAATGTGGAGGCTTCGTTAATTCGCACGCGCGACATATGGGCAGATGTCATCTATGTTAAAACGAGAAAAGATAAGTACCTACGCAGGTTTAAAATTCATGCATAATAAGTATGCAATTATTTGGAAATTCTACGTGCAATCATATGGGAGCATGCTGCGTGTGGTACTGCAGTGCTGCATGCAGTGTGGTACTTTGCTTAAAAAGCACTGACGTATTTCGTTTTTTTTTGTCCTCTTTCAATTCTTGTAACTATTGAAAATTTGTAATAACTGTCGCTTAGATGCCATATTACTTTAAATTTGTTGTGCACGTTGTTGTTCCTTTTTTCTATCGTCTCTTTTATGCCATGAACTACCACGTGACGCGTTCGGTTTGTTTCGCTGTCTCTCAGACTGTGCTACTCAAGCCATCAACTGCCTCTGGCAGGCCGATAGCCAATGCAATCGTTTATTCGAAGAAACAAATGACCAAATTATTATTATTATTATTATTATTATTATTATTATTATTATTATTATTATTATTATTATTATTATACCGAACATTTAGTACAGAAAGTCAAAAGGAAAAACGTTAGCGAGGAGCACTCGTAGGTACGTCATAAACTTTTTGAAGGGTCAGGTGCTAAATTACTCGTCTGGGTCAGGGCTCCAGGGGCATAGAAGTTTTTTACGCGTTGAGTGTCTGACTATTTTATCATCATCACTGATGATGACTACTATTACAATAATGATGAGCCACCGCGGTGTCCGTTGTCACAAATAGATGCGTGAATTTGAGATACTTACAAAAATGTTTAATAGTATACTAATATATATGCGATGGAGGCGGAAACGCTGTAGGCCCGTGAGCTCAGGTTTGGGTGCACGTTAAAGAACCCCAAGTGGTCGAAATTTCCAGAGCCCCCCACCACGGTGTCTCTCATAATCATATCATGGTTTTGGGACGTTAAACCCAAATATCAATAAATAACAATAAACAATATACTAATGTCGACACAATAGAGAACACCTGCAAGCCCAAACCCTTCATACAAGTCGGCGGCTTCAACGTAGACATTGTGAACGTTTGGTCACATAATAGCTTTGTCGTCGACTCTTTGTGGCACTCAAGTGACATTATATGGGGCAAATCTTAGGTGACGTACACGGTTGCTCACCCATACGATACCCAGAGCTTCGCTAACTTGCCATGATTCACTTCGTGGGGATGCGTGGATTTTTAAAGTTACTTTTGAGTCGCTTCCAACTTGAGGTCAGTATAGTACCTAATCGAACATAAATTTAATGTAATAAGTCATTAAAACAGAGTAATATAACACCGCTAACAGACCAGGCCAAATGCAAAATACAGTGAACCGGCACGAAACAAAAACGTCACCTTACATTTGCACAGATTTTTTTTTTTGTCTTCGCTCTTGTAGCGTTTCTTCGCATTTTCGTGTTGTGATTTATTCGTTAAAATGTACTTGCAGATTATTTCTGTCTATTGTGGGTGACTGATTGATATGCGGTGTTTAACGTTCCAAAACCTACATATGATTATGAGAGGTGCCGTGGGGGAGGGGCTCTGGAAATTTCGATCACCTGGGGTTCATTTACCTGCACCCAAATCTGAGCACATGGGCCTACAGTATTTTCGTCTCCGTCGAAAATGCAGCTGCCGCAGCTGGGATTCGATACCGCGACCTGCGGGTCAGTATTCGGGGTGATCCATTGTGATGGGTAAACAAAAAAATTGGCAGCTGATGAAAGCTAGGTTCCAGGGTCCATATAATGTCAGCGTTGAAGTCACCGACTAGTATAAAAGACAGACGGACGAATGCACGGGTGGAAGGTCGGATGAACAGATGCACGAACGGATGGACAGATACAGGGACGGACAAAGGAACGGACACACGCACGCGCGGAAGGACGAACGGACGGACGGAGAGATGGGCAGACGGTCGGAAGAACCGATGCATGGACAGAGTACGGTTCATCTTAAGATCCATATGCACCCTATGAACCCTCTATTTACGGTATAGACGTATGGCAGTCGAGGACTTACCAGGATGGTGGCAATGGGCATCGTGCGAGCCTAAAAAGCGTCGCTCCTACAAACGAGAACTTGTACGATGTCACATTATAAGATTAGTGCGACGATTGGTGATAACTTATCTTCAGGCAGCGAAAGGATTCCTTCGTAAAACGCTTGTATGAATAGAAAATAAAACCCGATAACAGACTTAAACTAAACAGGACAAACATAACAAACGTAAACGTTAACAGGGACACGCAACGTACAAAGAGGTTACGAGAAAAAGTCGTAAAGGCGCTCTCAAGTTCAGGAACAAAAGCTAACATTCAAACTGCCAGGGTTGCCGCATACCCTTGGCTTCACGCTCGCACAAAGGACACTATGCGCGCGGCCTTGCACTTCAGAAAACAGAGGAATACATAAAAAGGAGCAACAGGTAGATGGGAAGGACAAACGCGTCCCCTTATCTGAGAGAAAGACCCTCGCCGAAGCGCGACTCATACAAATCCGACAGATATCGGCGCATTCCGATAAGAGAGACCTCGAGAAAGCCCGCTATACGCCAATGTCGGGAAGGGCCTCGGCGCTCGCAAGAAGACCTCGCGGGTGAAATATACGCCCCGCTCTCGGAAGAAGATAGCGAGGTCTTCGTCGACGACGAAGAAGAATCCGGGGTGTTTGCTTCTTTTACGGCCGACGGACGCAAAGAGGATGAAACGCTTCGGCTATACTTAAAATAAAAAAAAATTATACGTTCCTACTATGCAGCCGCTTCTGCAGCAGTCCTGGGGGTATTTCTGGGCGGCCAGATTGGGCCAAGAACAAGAAGCGCCATATGGAAGCGAGATCGGAGATAGACGTATTTTTATTCTCAGCAGCGGAAGCAGACGCGTAACAAACTTCTTCTAATCGGCAGTGGCCTTTCTTCTTTTTTTCAGAATTGAAACAAGAGGGAATGAATTAGGGTATATAACCTTAACAGTGGGCAAGGGCCGGCGACGATGCCAAGAACGCCCCTATCGGCGTTGCGTCATGGAACTGGTGCTGCCAGCGGTTTTCTCGCGAAGATACAAAAGGCGATCTTTCGCGGTGGTTGTTGATGCGATGTCGATACCGCATACACCGCTCTGGCATCGAGCCTGCGAATATTTCAGTGCTAGTATTTACGCTGGGACCAAGTATAGCACGGAGCACAACGACGTTTTTCTTTTATCTATTATGCATTAAGTGACCCAGATATGGGGTCATTAAAAGAAGGACGCGCGGGGCTGGTGCGAGTGTGTGATGTTTTGCGCAGTATGGTTAGGTTGGAATGTCTAGGTTAGGTATGCGTCATGGCAGTGCGGGCATCGCGAAACGCGATCTTGAGCTCCCGTAATCCGAGAGGATTGCCCCGTAAATTTAGCGTAACGGAAGACGCGACTGTACAGTTCTTCGAGAACGATCATGATGAGATAATAAAGCATTGGTTGGCTGCGCTTGGCTAAACGTGTGCACATTAAATTGCGTCTAGTCAGGTAGATGTCATTCAAGCAGATATGTGTATTTGTCGGTAGCGGTGATAATGACGAGGGTTATGATGACGGTCGTTGAGACCCGTCAGGCTACTTGCGTAGGTTTCGACCCAACACAATCATCCGGTATGTACTAAATAAGGGAAAATAAACTGAATCGAAAATTGAATTCGATTTGCTGCTTGGTGCAAGGAGCGCAACGTCGTTAAGGAGCGCTGATAAAGCGAGAACTTATAGATAACATTTTTATAGATAACTTATAGATACCGGGCGATAAAACATCACATAAAATCAAACGAGGCAAGAAAATGAGTCTGTACGATAGGAATGCAGCCGGACAACTAACTTCATTTATTTCTCGATTTATATGGCATTGTTAAATTCCAGTAAGAACCACTTAGACCGCTATTCCCAACGACAAATTATTGAGGGAAGGATACATAACCATGGGATGTAGAAAGGCAATTATAGTAAATCAACGTAAGCCTAGCTACCAGCCTACGCTACGCAGTCCGGTATATAAGAGCGGAGATGAACAATTAAGTGATAAATTTAGTTAAGCAACAAACAAACAAGCGCAGTGTGTTGCCATCTCCCGTTTCTTTTTTTTTTTTTTTTTTGAAGACAAGGTTTCACCACCGGCACAGAGGCCAAACAGCACACGACGTTGTGGGATCGAAGCTGCGCAAAGGTGCATGTGCCTCATCGCTCCTTGCATTGAAAATTCTATCACGCACCTCGTCCACCAATTCTTCAGTTTATTTTTTTTTATTTCAAGATGCCAGAGTTCTTGTCAGCACTTGGCGTGAGTGGAAGGAAGTGCACCGTAATTCCTTCCTGTGGGGACCTCCTACACTTCGCGTACCTGAAGTTTTTTTTTTTTAAGTGGTATATATGAACACGGCCATTGGATACCTTATCCAGTGGCCGTAATATGGGTATGCGTACCATAAACATAAGTACATATGGCAGTCAGCGTCAGGCTTGTGGTAATTTCTTGTTCAGGTTTATTAGATGCTGTTTTACAGCGAAAGGTGTTGGCACGAGACGCGAGCATGCGGCCCGAGACGCGAGCATGAGCAGTGGGGGTGTCGACGGCGCCACCGACACAGGATTTGCGACTAGGTGCGACTATAAAATGTTTCGCAATTAAAATACGAGTATGGCGAAAGCAATTTTTCCAAAGCTGATTTAAGAGCAGGCTCAAATGCTCAAAATGTGGACAAACAGCTCATAAATCGTTTCACGCTTCGCAAGGAAGCACTTACATAGACTACCGCGCCGTTTCATATACCATGAAAGATCCCCACAGAGAGACAAATAAATAAATGTAAGAGACAGGGAAGTTAACCTAGACGAACTAGTTTGCTACCCTGTACAAGGGTGAGAAATTTTGGGTCGAAAAAAGATTAGAGATAAAGAGACATAAAATAGAAACACATGTACACACATGCAGGACTTTACGATCACAGTTGTTGGGAGAGGCCGGTTGATCGCAAGAAGCGCAGGAGCGCCTTCACAGCCTCCTTCTGCGACACAAAGTCCTCCCGCGGAAGCGTAGGATTCTTTCTTCCGAAAGAGCCTGGTAGTCAAGTCGGTCTACAGTGCATTGCAGAGTGACTGTCTCTGCGAGCAGTACTGTAGGCATTCGCACAGAATATGCAATGTTGTTTTGTCACTACCGCAATGGTCACAATCATCAATGTCGGCCATTCCTATGCCGAACGCGTACGCATTGGTAAATGTGACATCCAACCATAACCTGCACTAAATAGTTTCGTCTCGTCGGTGAAGTTCTGGAGGAATTTGAAGACTGTGGGTTGGGTCTAAGGTATATAATCGTGCGTGCGTGATATGTGGCTCGTTCTATTGCGACGAGGTGCGCTCGCAAACAAGCACGCGGAGTTTCCATGTAGCGTCAGTTCTGGAGAGCGGAATCGACGTTTGATTGTTTTCGATATGGGCAGAACGGGGACCTCTATTGGGCCGTTCATCGCCAATGATGCCACAATGGCTTGGAAGCCATTGTAAGGCTATTTCATTTCCTTTCTCAAATAAATGATGAGTCTCTTCTGCAATCTCGAAGTCCAGTTGTTCGTTTGCGGCCCGCGGCGTAAAGGCGAATGAAGGGATTGCAGTGCCGCCTGGGAGTCACCGAAAACTCTCCATTTTTGTGGCAGTTGATCACCAATGAATCGCAATGCGGCACGAAGAGCTGTGAGCTCCGCACCCCTCGATGTAGTAAGATGGGAGGTCTTGAATTTGCTTGTTGTGCTTTTTATTGGTATAACAAAAGATGCCGTTGAGCTGTTCTGTAAAACGGAGCCGTCCGTGTATACGTGTACACAGCCTTGGTACGTCTCGTATAACAAGAGCAGAGCAAAGCTGCTTAAGAGCTGGTGACGACATATCTATAATGTCGTTAAGGGTCGTAGACGAACTACAAAATAATAGCACGGCCCATCTAACCCACTCATCAAAACTGACTGTCAACAACAGCACACAACGAGCCAATCGAGGTTCCCCGCGTCTATTTCCCAAGACGTCGTAGCCGGAGATCTTTTAATTAAAATCGTGCAAACAACGTCCGTGGCACGCTCTTCCTACAAGTGCAGCCACGAGTGTCGCAACAGGTTCGCCAGAACGGACGCACGCGTACGCGCGACCGCGCGCTCAGCAGCAGCGACACTCTGTTCATTAACGATCAAGCACAAGCACCGTGCGGCTTCCATCCCAGCGTAAGGAACGCTGGCTACGCGAACGCTTCAATCGGAGCGGAGCTTGTGCGTCGAACAGCCTAAGAGGCGCCACCTCACGACGGGGGCCGCGTTAATTTAATGACGAGAGCGCGCCACAACTTCGCACGCGAGTCACCTCTGCACCTCGGCTCATTGTGCAGCTGTGGAAGAGCACGCGCACCCGCGTTCAGCCGCGACAATGGACGCGGTTCGCGCGAACGAACTGCTGGTAAGGCGCAGCTCCAGACCTGGCCGGCAAACAACAACCAGTTCGTGCGGCCAGTATTACGGTATAATACAGCGGGCGGGAAACAAATGGGTCCCATACGCGTTTCGCCCGTCGAGGCGGCAGCGGTAGCGAACACGGACCGGAAGTGTGCCGATTTTCACAACTGTACACAAGAGCTATTTACTGCTTGAGGATTGGGTGGAATGCAAATCAGGGCTTTTTTGTGTATTAGATATGGAAAAGTCCTGAACACACGGTGTCGCTAAAGCCAACGTTTAGACACGCAGTCTGATCTTAAATTCAAGTCGACAGTTGATTGAAGCATTGGTGGCAACGCTTCGACACACCTTTTGCCGAACCACTGGCTCGAGCGACACGCCACATAAAAAAAATGTTTCATATCTACAAGCTTTGATCTTCTCCTGAATCTCTAACTTACCTTTTCCTTTAGTAATGTCTCGATTACCTCACACAAACTTTCAAAAAATATTTAATATATCTTGAATATTTGCTCGATGCTCCGCATCATGTAAGATAACCAGGCCACCTAAAGCAGAAACCTGTTGCATTAGGTAGTGAAGTTAGCCGGTGAAAGAAAGGTAGCCACAATGGTGCATCAATGAAGTTTACGGGAAGTTCAGAATTTACGCACTCGACCAACGGGAAGATCAAACGCCAGCGATTTGTGTATCACACAGGATGTATACCGCTAGTTATGCAAGACGTACGATTAACCCTACGTCTTACCGAAATATCGCAATGCAATACGGTAAGATATTGCGATAGATTCCAATCAAGCGGCTTATCCGGAACGTATAGACCACTAAACTTCGATGAACAATGTGCAACGCCACGTGGGATATTATTCTTTCTTAAAGAAGTGGAATTCCATCTTATCGCTATGCTCATAAGTGTGGTATAGATGGAAGAACTAAACAAAGGTGAACACGTAGACAGAAAGGATGATCGTGTGTCGGCCAACTCTCGTTGTACCTTTCTTGCTTTATACACTGGTAGGGATGCATTTTTTTTTTTACAAAAGGGACAGACTTCAAGAAAAAAAATAGCGTATCGTACCCAAGTTTCCTCACAAGCCCCGCCAGAGATACTCATCGGAGAGCAGGCAACGTACAATCAACATCTCAATCGCACCGTACACCATCCATTCAAGTCGGTATAGAGGGCGCGCGCGCGTGCGTACACATGGATGCACGAGGTATACCACCAAACGGGCGGCGATCAAAGCGTGGCACGGCCGCTCTTGGACGCCGCCACATAAACATACGGCTTTACACGAAAAGCGCTCGGGTCGGCGCGCTGTAGGTACCAGGGGTCGCGCGCCCGGAGCGCTTGTCCAGTCCAGCGGAGAGGAGCAGCTTAACCCCCGCGGGCGAATAAGCGATCGCCGGTCGTGACCGGGAATTAATTCTGTGCCCCAAAAGGATTCCGCCGTCACGATTCCCATTTGAGGCGAAGCCATTGTCCGCCGCCGCAAAACCATGCTGCGGCGCCGGAGCACAACGCGAACGACGTATGCACCCGCTATAGAGACCTGCAGCCGCGGGCGTTCGTCTCGCAGCAGAGTAAACAGCCTGGCCCCGTCTAGAAATCCAAGATGAATACGCAAAGAATGAAGATGAGGCGATGGAGAGACCATGGCTGCACACGGTGAACCGGATGGGGCATATAGGTACTTTATTTTTTTTTTTACGTGAACGCCCGCTAGTTCGATGTATTTCATCGAAAACAGAGCGTTCGGAACCGGGTGGCTAAATGATAAGGGCACGCGCATTTATTTCGTATCATTTTATTCTTTGCGTTGACCTCATGCATACTGGGTGACCAGAGTACTGTTCGGCGGTGCAAACGAGCGCGACCGCTTATTTATACGTGGTTAGCCGAACGCTTAAGCAGACAGGCGATGGGTAAATGTACAGAGACAGAAACTGATGACCGCAAAAAGTTATTCCTCGAGGCATGTAGACTGCGTGCTCCGTGGCTTGGCCGCGCGGTACTAGCAACGCGGGAAGAGAGTTGATCCAGGTGGTCTCTATTGCGGTGAAGCTGCGGCATGTGTGGTTAGTCGAGTCGAGCATGCATAGCGGGTAATTGCTAAGCTTGGGCATCTTATGAGTCGATATCAGGGGTGTGCCTCCAGATTTCGATCGGCCCCGTGTCTCGCAAGGAGGCAATCGAGAGCCGTTGCACTCATTTCCTGATTGCCGTGTGCTATGCGGGGAAAACGACGTGCTCGAAGGCCTGTGCGCAAGACCGCTCGCTTCGCTGATAGCTCTGGAGTACCGCCTTACATTCTTGGTCAAACTGCTGGCACAGCCAAACGAAATGTTCCATGTCTTTGATTTTCCTGTGGATGGCACGGAGTGAGGAGACACGACGGCTGTAGTTTGGAATAACCAAGCATGGTACGCGGAACAGGTTGTGATGAGCTACAACAGTGTTTCTTCTTCGCAAGTCCACAGATCAAGCATACTCGACACGAAGTCCGGTGAATCAGCAAAGGGTAATTTCGTACCGCGTCCCAGAATCGAAAGGAAAAATTGGACCTCTCACTATACTATAGAGTTGATGTCAGAGATCCGCAATAAAGTGTGTCAAATTTTTCGGATTTTTCAATTCCGAAGCGAAAATCTGACGATTAGTTTTCTGCTGACTAGATTTGACATCTATATAGTTGAATAAGCTGCCATTGTTCCCCAAAAATCACTACAATTATTGCAGCAAAGTGTTCTCGTAACCTTCCAGGTGATCTAGTGACGTCCACAGAAACTGCTCGGTAACGTACTCAATGGCATGGCGGTAAACATCCCGACAAACAGTCGAGAAACTCAGCCAGAACTCAAGCCGACTTCACTTACAGGAAGTGTTCCTTCGACCATGCAATGAGAAGTAGTTGAGAAGGTGCTATATAGCAACACACTACAGACTGCGTTTCACGGACGTAAACTCAGAGCGGAGTGTATGCTTGGGAACTACACTTCCCAGAAAAGTAGTATTTATACAAAGTTCCGATCTCCTTAAACCAAAACACGCGAGCCGTACGAACTATATGGTTCGTATTAAAGCGCCAGTGATGGGCGATTTCTTAAGCCCAGGAAATCACCAGGACCCCCTGCGAACAGCCGCTATGTGGACTCATCTGCAGCGGGATATCGTTTAGGGAACGAGTATCGACTCAAACCACGTCGCGTTCTTCTGGCAGCCGAAAGCGGGACATATATTTTTTTTTTCGGCTTCCGGCGCCGCGCCACGGCGTATTACGTATCTCGGAAGACAACGAAAAATAGCAACAAATAGGTAACAAAAATCGTCCGCGGTATCGCAAACAACACTCCCTCTACACTTCCGGATCATTTCACGCCGCGGCGTTCAGTGACGCACGAAAGCGACAATCGCCCCCCCCCCCCCCCCCCCACCCCCCGTTGTCCGTATACGTAAACACGGTGAAAAGGCCCGCGCGAAAAATGGCCGTCAACGCCAGCACTGACTTGTTTTGCTTATTTTCCAGCAAGCGCCGCCGGACCAGTCCGCAAATTTCCGATCCGAGGGTCGGGGGCCTCGCGTCGGATCAGCCGTGAACGTTAGCGTCGCTCGCCGCGGTGCCACCTGAACCACGATATACGCAGGTACGTAAGCAGCTCTCCCTTTTTCCTATAGGCTTGACGGCCGAATCGAGAGACCACCGCAAAGCTTTTCTGAAAGTTCTTCTAAGCGTGCGTCCGTTGTACGATTGCTAGGTGGTAAAGCGAGCTATATACAGAAATAGGGCTTATCGGCGCACAGAGTGGAAACCACCCCAGACCAAACAAACGGGTTATTTATGCACCGCCATGGCGTCCTTAAGGTGTGCTTGCATGCGGGAAGTTTTGTACGACGACAAAGTGAAACGAAGAGAGAGAAAGAGAGAGAGAAAGAGAGAGAGAGAGAGGAAAGAAAAAAGAAGAGAGCGAGGGAACGGATTGAACTGCAGCAGTGAACATCATAGAGTGTCCATCTCATTTGCTTCCACCGCATAACCTCAAATAGCTATACCTGTCCGTCATTTCATTTTTCACAGTTGGCTTCGTAAAGTTCTTCATGCTCGGTTTATGTTGCTGATATTGCACAAACGAGAATAAAAAAATGATAACACCTCCTCGTCTCCAAAATGTAGTCTATTGCAGATTCTCAAAAGTGCACTCGAGACGAGTACGTTGTGCAACATGTAGTTGCACGAAAAGAGCACCCTTCGCGAGAAGGCAGTGCGGCAGTAGTGAAGTATATATACAATATACAAAATGTAGCTGCACCTGGACAAATGAAGAACATTCAGCATAAGAATAAATTTGCAGCTGCGGCTTGTAAGGTAGGGGAGATCGTATATACCAAGGGTGAGCTGTACAAGGCAATAAAATAGGGGGCTGTGCCGTTTACGCTATTGCGGCACGTAGAAAAGTCACACGCCGTACTTAGCTACGGCATAAGTTACAAGCACTTCTCTTTATCCAGTGGTGTAGCTAGAGGGTGTCACCACCTTCTCCAGTTTTTCGACGACTCAAGTGAAGCGGGAACACCTTTCATTATATACATGCTCGGTTTCAGGCTTAGGACCACTAATGCCCCACTCAAGAAATCCCTCTCAAAACGCTGCATACTTCGCCCTTCCTCAGATTTCACGTCGGAGTATCTGAAACACCGTTCCAAAATGCTTCACCTCTCTCGAGTATTTTTTTTTCTTACTTGAGGTTTTAAAGGCCACAGACAGATTGCAGTATGACGATATCTTGCTAACAATTTCGTATACCTTCATTTCACGCTTGATAACAATGTGTACTTGTTTGTTCCAATGCCGAAAAACAGTTTTAGGATTTGTCGATCATTCGATGCGTTTATAAGCAACCTCAACAGTGTAAATTTGCAGCACTTTCGCTGTTCCAGGTTATGCTGAACACTGCACTGAAAAAGAGGCTGTACTATACATGCGACCAGCTGCGGTAGCTCTCAAACAAATGTATTATATATCCTCGCTTCTTTTATGGATGACGTCATTTTTGCCCAAAAAGATGCCAAAGAGACGCAAGCAGCATCGCGACCTTTCCATTCCGATAGAACAAGACAGCCACCCGCGAAACGAAGAGCGCTAAACGATGTACAAGAGAAGCAAGGCTTGTAAAATACGGGCTACAGGAGAACCCACATTACGTATAGTGTACTGCTAAATCCATCCGATGCGTTTCACCTTGCGTCCCACCAGAAATAAGCTACCTTCTTCCCCTCTCTCTCACATTGAAGGATGTACACATACGCACGAGCATGGCGTTTCAATGTAAAAATGGCCGCCGGCATTGGCGGATCACTGCTATAACAGGGCGGCATTCGGTTCCGCGTCATTGGACACTCATTGTAAGACAAAATAAAACCGAGGGAGGGGAGGAAAACTGAAGCGTGGCGCATATGCAAACTCGAGCTCTCGCTTTGTTGATAGCGTATACCGACACCCCGTGAACGCGTTCGCCGCGTTGTTTGTTCTCGGCAGCCTAATAAAACCACGCACGCACGTCCCATTTCGTCCGAACACGTCGCCAAGTGCGTCGCACTCCATTACGAGCTGGGGAGACTATGGAGCCGAGGCACCTGGGAAACAAAAGCGGTCCGCTTTACGCGCGGTGTTCGAGTGCCGTTATTATTGTTGTTGTTCGTCCAGCTTGTCCCCTTCACTCGTTTCTTGTTTGTTTTTTTCGCGTCGTTTTTCATTGAACGTGGCGCGCGCGCTCGTAAATGAAATTTTCAAAAAAATAAAAGGAAGAATGAAGAGAAGGAACCACGAAGGCTCTCCGTTTTCCAGCACAATGCGGAGTGTGCGCGCGTGCTTGTCTGCTCTTAGGAGGGGAGAGGGGGGGGGCAACAATAAATGCGCCAGCTGAAAAGATCCTTATTAGCCCCTGGAGCTTGCAGAAAACGCTTGTTTGGTTTCTAGAGAAGAGAAAAGAACGCAAATAAACGACCGAAAGCACGGCCCGTTCGGAACGGCGCATTCAAGCCTCTCGCGTACAAAAGAAGAGCTGCTCGGGCGGAACCCTGTTTACGCCCGCCGCAAGAGAGGGCGCCGCGCTGCTTTTGAAAGGTTGAACGAAAAACAAAGTGCATTTCGGTTGAAAGAGTACAAAAGCCGCTATTGGAGGCCATTTTCTTTTCGATAGCCTCGCCTCGGCTGCTGCTGCCGCTGCTCTTGCGGCTTGCAACAATTGGTTTCCAAGTCTTTTTCTTCCTCGCCAGCCATAGCGTGCTGAGTGGTCGACAATGAGTTTTTCGAAGTGAACGAGCGACAGATGAGAGTTTCCATTTCAACTCGGAAGGCATTGAAAATCGATCCCGCTCGAGGAACGTCCACGGTGTAAATACGCGTGAAATACGGCCCTCGCTCGTATTGTCGCCTGAATATCGTCACCTCGTCGAACGACGGGAAATATGTAAGCCTGAAAGACCGCAGTTTTTCGGAGGGCACGGGACGACTGGTTAGCCACGCATTTCGCGTCAACAGAGCTCTTGGTGAAGGGCAGAGCTCGACACGCTACACTAGACGGCGCTGCAGTGACGCATTGCCGGACTGCGTCATAAACGGTGTACGGACTTTCACGTCAATGTGCAATGCGCTGCTGATCTTCTTCCCTCTCCTCTCCTAAACTCTTCATTCCCGCCCGAACCACAGAGCAGCGTCACTGGTAATGGGAAGACGTCTTTCGCGAAAGCGTACCCAAGTTATACATCGGGAACTCATCCGAGAACCTATCGTTGAAGCAGTCATACGGAGTTTACTATATATACACTCGAAGGAGCTCTGGCACTATAGTGTCTATGGGAGCTACAACACATGGCGCTTCAGCCTGCATGGTAATGATGTGTATAGTACATGAATTTGTGTAATCTTCATTCTTTCCGCTTCGTTTGGCTTCGCATGATTTGAAGCCACTTTGTCACGGGACGACAATCGGCCAATTGTCAGCAGTGGCACTTCACCACCTTAACCTTCTATAGGCTCACAAATTCAAATCGGGACACGGAGTTCACAACGGGCCGCTTGTCTATTCGTAACGAAACCAAAACACAGCAATAAACAAAAAAACAAGGGCGTTCAAAGCCCGCAAGCACGAAGACCAGACAAATTTGTGTACTACCCATAATTCCCCAAGGATTAGGGCTGAACAATCGCAGCGCCAGGGGCCCCTTTAGAGTTAATTTTAGGAAACTTCATAGTAATAGGGTTCCCAGGCTATGGAACCCTTCCGTCGTTTCTCTACACTCTCACGTGCAAACTCTACACGTGCAAACTTTCAAAAGATCTCTACTTAACATGTTCCAGACCTTCTTCAACACGCCAATACCATCCTTTGAATATATATGACACCATTCCACGCCTGTACTAACACGTTTAAATTTAGCTTCTTTCCACGAACTGTTGAACTTTGGAATAACTTATCCGGTGACATACGTTCTTTGCTCTTAAATGAATTCTTGTTATCCATAAATACCCTTTGACAGTTTTTCTTTTTCCGTTTCACTGTTTACTGTGTTTACTGTGTTCTCTTCCTTGCCACCATGTCTTCGTTATGCCACCATGTGATGCCATGTATTGCCACTTTGTATTTTGCTTTCCTTCGCAAAGTATTACACCATGTTTGTTTTGTACCAGCCTGTTACCCACTCCTGCCATAGCCCTTACTGGTTGCAGTATGTAAAAATAAATAAATAAATAAATAAATAAAAAATAATAAAATTGTTTTCCTCTTCACCAAGAGCATGATAAAGCCCGAGTTTAGGCATGCGCTGCAACCGATATGGCATGGTTTGATGTGGATATGTAAAAAAAAAATAACTAGGCTTAAACGCTAGATGTCGCCACTTCCGTCTGAAGCGCGCCGCTGCTCGTTGAACTCTGTACATTACTTGCATACTGTTGAGAAACGGCGGACCGATCCCGCCGAAGCCACCACTGTTGCGAAAGACGGCGACGCCAACACGGCCCCGGAGGCGCCACTGCTTTCAACTCCGTCGGGAAGGTCACCAGCCGTTTGGTAGCGTATGTTTATCAGCTCGCGACTGCTTCTGCGCAGAGCTGATAAGACGAGCGGACGAGACGACGGTGAGTTAAACAAGGTTTATGTACAGCATATTTACAGAGGCGTTACAATTTCGGCACTGGGGCCGGCAGAGACTCGAAGAGCCGAGCTCCTCTCTCTAACACATAGGTCAGCCTTTCGCCTAAAACCGCTGACTCACACACATGTCGGCACTCCGACACGGGGACTCCTCTCCTAGGATCTCCGATCGCGACGCGCCGCAGGGCTTCTTTTATTTGCACCGGGTCCAACCAAAGTGTCCAATCAGAAGCGCCGCGGGTCGTCCGAGCAGATTCCGCCAATGGGGGGTCGCCGCGCCATGCGTCAGACCACCAGGCACGAGAACGCCGGCTCGCTGTCACGTGCGCCGATGACTCAATGCACGTGGGCGAGAGAGGCGCCGCGCGTGTTCACGCCGTTGAGATGTTCGCGTCGGGCAGACGGCGGGCTGGCCTTGACCCAGATTGCCTTTTTCAGAGGCACGGTCGTTTGACGAGGACTCGCTGGCATAACAGCACCCCCGCCGCCAGACAATGCACCGGAAAGACGAGCTGCTTCCACGGGGCTCGGATGTCAGGTGCGCTCGTTCGCCTGGTCCCTCCAGGTTCGCCTCCAGGGCCATGGGGAGAATACAGCTCCAGACTGGTCCGGGAACACATCCCATTTTTGACGACGGATCCCAGCTCCACTGGCTTGTCGCCACAACTTGCTGACCAGCTTCACTCGTCTCTTCTGACCATCTTCGGGTTCAGCACTTGTCGATGGTTCTGCAACTTGCTAAGAACGGTTCGACAACAGACAACACACGACACAAGCAAGTGCCCTCGGTCACCCGACAGAACACCAGACAAAGTATAGTACAACATATACCTATCTACGTGTCTATCGGAATTTTGTTCCCTCTACATCAAGAGGCACATGTGGGACAAAAGACCCCTAAACTGACAACTCAATTTTTTTTTTCACGTACAACAACGTAACGAATAAGAATACCACAAAGTTGGCCCCTTGAGATCACTCTGAACGAGAGCGCTCAGCCCAGGTCGTGATGAGGTCAAAATTTTGCCCCGAATCGCCAGCCAGAAACCGAAAGGTTGAGAAGTTATGCTGAGAAGTTACTAGCTGGAACGCTCTGCTCAATGCACCTGCATTAGCGTTTACCTTTCCCTTTTTTTTTTTTTTTAGCGAACGTCAAAGTTGCGCTGTGGAGCAACATGCTCCACTTCAGTAACCGGCCACTTTTAGGCGACGATACCTATGCGGCACCAAGAGCGGCTCACACTTTCGACGTTGCACAGGGGAACAACGATACGGCTTGCTACTGATTGACTCCTCACCGCTTAGCTCGATATCGTGTTCGATCACCGTCGTGTTTCCGGGGCGGTCCGAAAACACGTCTTCAAACTCGGAACCAGTCTTTCTCAGGTCCTCTTTCTCAGGTCCTCCTTCACTTAAGCTAGGCTCTAGGTTTATCTGCTCCCGGATTACTTTCGATCCCCCTTCAATTACCTCACTAGAACTCCAAATTTCTGCTCCCTCTTCCTCTGAAGCATTCAACAGCTGATTTACGACCGCTTGATGTTGAACCTTGGGTTTCATCAAGTTGTAAATTTTGTTCTGCCGCCTTCCTAATTTCACCTCAGAATTCGTATCGGGAAGCTTCGATATTACATTGGCAGGCCCTTCCCAATCAACCTCAAGCTTGTTCTTTTTGAACGGCTGCAGCAGCATTACCTGACTTCCTACTTCAAAAGCGCGTTTCTTCACAGATTTCTCGTAGTGCTCCTTCGACAGCACTTTTGCCGCGTTTTTCTGGCTTTCCACTCGCGCTTCAATTTGGCTTTCCACTAGCGCTTCAATCGAGAGATCCTCACGCTGCCCTCGAATGAGCGTCTCTCGATCAACTCTCGGCAGCTCGCTCCAACTTTCCGCTACAGGCGAGAGCGTTGCAACCCTCTCGCTCTGACTCAATGGCGCCACGTCGTCTCCCCTTTCTCCGGAAACCGCGCTGGTCGTGTCGGCGACGGGCCGCTCGCGTGACTGCTCACATGACTCATGCGGAAACTTTCCTTTCTGGGGTTCCGTCGACCCGCCGACAAGGTCACTTGAGAGTTCACCGCCTGGAACCAGATCAAGCTGCCGCGATAGCTTCCGCGCTTGCGATCGCGTGAGAGCCATGCACGCTAAGTCAGGGAAGAACGATTTGCCCTGCTCTTTGAGAAGCTGCTCCGAGTTGTTGGAGAAAAGATAAGGAAAACGATCGTTCAGCGCGGCAGACACAGCTGCTTCGGTGCAAAGCTTACCGAACGGGCCTTCAATGACAACGGTGGCGATTGGTAAGCGAACACTCTGCTCCTCGGCGACTTGCCTGATCCACGCGCATTCTCCTGTGAAGTCATCCGGAGACACCAATGAAGGATGGACAACGTCCATGGTTGCCGCTGAGTCTCTAAGTGCTCGGCACGTTTTCTTATTCACCCTAATTTCTTGGAGATACGGCTCCAACAACCGAATGTTTTTCTCTGATTCTCGGATCGTTGCGAAGGCAAACTTTTCCTGACAGTTTCTCGCGATGTGCCCTTCCTTTTTACAGTTGTAGCAGATTAGCGGCTTCCGTTTGTTTTCCGATTCAAATGCCTGTGTGGTAGAAACCTCACTCGATTTCTCCGCTTCTGCTTGCCCTTCCCCTACACTGTCCTTAGTAAGAGATGGGTCCTTTTTGAAATTACGGTGCGGAACGGGTTTCCGTTGATCAGGTTTCCTTGAAAAGCCCTCTTTTCTCTCATCTTTTTCAACGCGCACTGCCCTGCTGTGCAACTTTCGGCGAGTATAATACTCCTCAGCTAACTCTGCTGCCTTGTTTAGCTGTACTTCACTAAGTCTGTCCTGCAGCCAAAGTCTGACATTATCCTCGATGCAGCGGTAGAACTGCTCCAGTGCAACGCATTCCACCACTTTATCGCGATCATCATAAACACCTTCGCCCTTGAGCCATTCAATCAAATCGGCTTTAAGACGAAACGCGAAGTCAACGTGTGACTCATTCCCCTTTTCAGCATACCGGAACCTTTGCCTGAAAGCCTCGGGTGACAACTTATAACGTCTTAAGAGCACTTCCTTAACCTCGTCATAGCTCTCAAACGCTTCCCTCGACAAGCAAGTTATCGCGTCGGACACTTCGCCGGGAAGAAGAGCTAACAGGTTCCGCGCCCAAAGACACCGCTCCAAAGCGTTTCGCTCACAGACGTGTTCAAACTTGACGAGATACTTCGCCATGTCCTCGCCTACAACGAACGGTGGCAGTTGGTCCCGAATTCTAAAACCGCTGACCTGAATCGTCGGAGAAGCTACGCTAGGCGCCTGCGAACACTGTAGGATTGCCAATTCTAGTCGTTTCATCTCAAGGCGCTCCTGTCTCTCGGCCTCCTCGCGACGTTCGCGCCTTTCAGCTTCTTCACGTTCGCGAGCTTCGCGCCTTTCAGCCTCTTCGCGAGCTTCGCGCCTTTCAGCTTGTTCACGTTCGCGAGCTTCGCGCCTTTCAGCTTCTTCGCGAGCTTCGCGCCTTTCAGCTTCTTCACGAGCTTCTCGCCTTTCAGCCTCCTCACGTTCGCGAGCTTCTACTTCTCGCCTTTCAGCCTCCTCACGGCGTGCTTTAATATCCACCCAGGCCTCATCGACTTCCTCAGCCGACACTCCCTCATCCTTCATGATATCAAGGATCGCTTGCTTTCGTTTCGCACGGCCCAAAGTAATGCCGAGTTCCTCACAAATTTCGATGAGTTCCTTCACTTTAAGGTTCTCCATCGTTCACACTAGCCTCTTGCTGTTTGCCCCTGTTAAGAATCTACTTGCCGTACCCACTATAAGCCTACTAGCAAGACGCGCAAGCAATTTTTCACCCTCCCGTGTTTACCACCTCCGCATTAACTTTGGTTTCAAAGCACTTCAACTTGGCTTGAAACGATCAAAGCTCACTTCAATGCTTCACACAGCCCTTTCTCTAAACTACTACAACCTGAGCTAGAGTAGTCTGGTGAACTGAGGGGAAAACATCAGGCACTCACCGCATCGATGTCGCTGACGCCGGCCGATCCCGCAGCTGCCAACCACTGTTGAGAAACGGCGGACCGATCCCGCCGAAGCCACCACTGTTGCGAAAGACGGCGACGCCAACACGGTCCCGGAGGCGCCACTGCTTTCGACCCCGCCGGGAAGGTCACCAGCCGTTTGGTAGCGTATGTTTATCAGCTCGCGACTGCTTCTGCGCAGAGCTGATAAGACGAGCGGACGAGACGACGGTGAGTTAAACAAGGTTTATGTACAGCATATTTACAGAGGCGTTACAATTTCGGCACTGGGGCCGGCAGAGACTCGAAGAGCCGAGCTCCTCTCTCTAACACATAGGTCAGCCTTTCGCCTAAAACCGCTGACTCACACACATGTCGGCACTCCGACACGGGGACTCCTCTCCTAGGATCTCCGATCGCGACGCGCCGCAGGGCTTCTTTTATTTGCACCGGGTCCAACCAAAGTGTCCAATCAGAAGCGCCGCGGGTCGTCCGAGCAGATTCCGCCAATGGGGGGTCGCCGCGCCATGCGTCAGACCACCAGGCACGAGAACGCCGGCTCGCTGTCACGTGCGCCGATGACTCAATGCACGTGGGCGAGAGAGGCGCCGCGCGTGTTCACGCCGTTGAGATGTTCGCGTCGGGCAGACGGCGGGCTGGCCTTGACCCAGATTGCCTTTTTCAGAGGCACGGTCGTTTGACGAGGACTCGCTGGCATAACAATACACTGTATTACACGCATATACTGAGCGTATATAGTCTGAGTGTTCTTAAAAGAGGCATAAATTCAGCAGGAGATAGAGGCTTGAAGGGATGACTATTGCTTACACTGCGCGTCACTAGGGTTGAAGTTCGGACGTGTGGTCTAGTCTTCATGAAGAAGACAAGTCGAGTTGTATCCTCGAAGAAGAGACAACTTGTCGAAAGCTGGGCTCAAAACCGGCTGGACGAGAATATTAATCTTTGTTTTTTAAGTGCTTGTTCAATGAAGAAGGTGAAAATTGGCACCGTTTCTCCTTCTTTTTGGCTCTTTCACAGACAGAAATACGAAGTCACGAACAAACACACACTATACCCCTATCTGACGAGAACTGGCACTTGCTGCTAGAGTATGCTTCGGTTTCGCGTGCTTGCCATCAAACACGGCCTGGCTATTTTATTGTCCATGCTTCAGTAATTACGCTCGCTTGTCCACCTATTCGGTTACGAAGAAGGCGTTCCCGGTCACCTGTGGTAACGTTACTTCGCGTACGAGAGAAAAAAAAATGACATTTTCTTTCAGGCAAAACCACAGACTACATAAATATATCTACGAAACACTGCGATGAAGTACGCTTTTTAAAGAAGTGAGCACTTCCTTTTAAACTTTGAGCGAGCAGTGCTCGTTTTTTATACCACCTTATTGCGTCGCACTGGCTGTCCAGAAAGAGGACAGTCGGTATAATTTTCACAACAATGGCATTCAGGTTTTATTTTTTTCCCCCAAATGGATGTATACTGACTGAAGCGAGCAACCCGCGTCACGCTGCAGCTATTTCGGGGCCAACGCAAGCACTCTGCTTTCTTCGACCGCAATCCGGCACAGTGCATACTCGATGAAGGATTAACACGGGGCTCTCATTTGGGACAATTACCTGGCACGCGGATGCTCGCAAAGTGCCGCGGCTACATCATCAGAACGGGGCCAAAACGCGGCTGGCCCGCAATCGCATCAGCGGGAGCGCCAGAGCAGTCAGTGCGCGCGTGCGCTTTTTGATCGAAGGCCCGTCCAGCAAGGCTAAGTGAAAACAAAAGCAAACACGGTCTCCATCGGCCTCGAGCACGGGCAGCACCCACACGCACACACACGCACAAACCCGAACAATTTCGTGCCGAGAAAGCATACACGTATACGCTATACAAACGCTCTACAGCACGGCGTCCAGGTATGCCGGAACAAAACCAGCAGGGACAAGGCCTCCAGCACCATCTACCGCAGTCAGCGGCGTTTGCACAGAATGAACACCACGACAACGGGCGTAGGACAAGCGATTGCAAGGCCGATGAGACGCTCAGGGCAAGGCGAGTCGAGCGGGGCCGATGCATCTTGGATCTGTCAAAAGCAGATTTGCGGCCGAGCGCGGTAATTAAAAGCGGGAATGGCCGGCTGGTCAGCCCCCACAGTTCTTCGCTCGAGGGTCTGCTCTCCGTGTAGCGCCAGCGTCCTCCCGATCATTATTGCGTCGAGGTGGCGCGCCGACGTGCTCTCCCGACCGCGAAACATGTCTGCTCGACCCACGAGCAATCCTTCACTCGCGTACACCGCGCGCTGAGTTGACGGATAAGGTGGAGTATAGGAGGAAAGAAAAAAATAAGCGGAAGGGTAGTGAGGTTAGCCAATTCTTAGACCGGCTGGCTACCCTGCGCTGGAGAAGGGGGTATACGGGGAATAAGAGACGATAGAGAATAGTTGTTACAAAGAAAAAAAATGACAAAATATAGCGAAAGAGGAAGAGCAAAAATAAACAGAATACGACACTGAAGCCTGTCTCTAAGGCCAGTTGTCCACAAAGAAAGTAATAAATCTTTCAAAGCTTTCTGAGATGAGGATGGACTCGGCCAATGGCCGAGAATTCTTCGTTCCGACAAAGGCCGATCATCTAGTCTATCTAGCTTCGGTAAGTTCTTGTCTTGGTGCGTTGAAATGGGTACACTGGTACAGAAAAGATGGACGATCGTTTCTCCGCAGCTGCAATAATTGACGTAGAGGTGCTGGCCATTCCAATAAGAAATGAGTAGGCGTTCGTGAAGGCCACGTCAATTCACAAGCGGGGCGGCACAGAAAAGTCTCTTCAGCTAGAGATATTCCTGAGGGAAGACGGAAATTGCAGTCGTGATCCAAGGTATGTAGGCGAGCGTTTGTGAATTTCATCGGTTTGCACCTTACCAGAGTGAGGTCATGTGCAAGCGAACGAAGCCTTGTAGCTGTGTCGGTTCTTGAGAACGGGATGACTGTCTATTGCATACCGTCATGTGAAAATCTAGCGGCCTCATCTGCGTGGTCGTTGCCATATATACCACAGTGACCTGATATCCACTGATACGCTATGCTGAGTTGTCTCTCGATTTCTTGGTGGTGATAAGCCTTACATAGGCTACTAACTGGTCATTAGAACCATGTCAAAAAGATGACATAAAATATTGAAAATCTGCCTTCGAGTCCGACAAGATGAACCAAGCTTCCCAAGGTTCTTCAACTCTAAACTCCAGAACTACACGTATGGCGGCGAGGTCTGCAGTTGCCAATGACGTCAAATGCGATGTGATGGACTTCGCTGGTATAACCACTGCCCCTGCTGAGCTTACTGAAGCAACAGAGCTCCCCGCGTAAATATGAAGGCGTTCGTTGTGTTTCTTGTGCAGGAACAGTTGAGTGACCAACTCAAAGCTAAACGCGACGACTGTTTCTAATTTTGAATGCCAGGAATGGTAATAAGAGCTTAGAGTAGGTGTAGGCACCACAATCATGAGGTAAAGGCGGCCGTGCTGCATACGTGAAGTGTGATGGAAGCACTGCGCAATGCTGAGCTACAGTTGCGCTGAACGCTGAGTGGGGCCTAGAAGTTCTAAGTGATGTGAGGTGATGCGATTAAATCCGAGCGAAACGTCTTAAGAACAACCTGAAAGCGTCTGTGCAGATGTATATGTTGACTGAATAATCACGCGCCATGACGACTGCTGCTGTTGCAGGTGCACGTCTCGGAAGGCCAAGCCATATTTAATGATGTATATTTACCAAGCCATATTTAAGCCATATTTATGATTTTAATCACATACGGGTCCATCACCTTATGCGTCAATGCAGTGAGTGAACACTTGTCTGATTATGGCTCTAGTCCCCGTCCTTCAAGGTATACCTTGTTGCCAGTGTAGCCGCTCTCTGAAGCCTGGAACGCAGATGGAGGCGTGTAAAGCCTGACACCCATACGCAGATGTCATATGCATATAATGATATATGGACGGTTCATGAAAGTTCGTTAGCCAAGCTGATGAGGGCTAGGTTCAAAAGTGTGGGGCTAAGAACACCACCTTGAGGCACGCCGCGACAGACGCAATGATGCGTTCTTGTGCCATTCACAAAGAAGGTTTTGCCATTCAAATAGCTGTCAATCCATTGGTAAACCCGACCTTCCAATCCAACACTTTCCAAGATATTCAGAACGGCTTCACGCTGTACATTATAGCATGCACTTTTCTCCAAGAACAACGCCGCAGATAATAGTTTCAGGCTTTTTTTAGGTTGCGTAGACGAGACCAGGTCAATAACGTTATCAATAGCGGACCGCCCCAGCCGAAAGGTCATCATAGTATCAGGGTATATCTCGCCTTGCTCTAGGTATACCAATCTAGGGGAGTTAAAATAATCCTCTCCATAATTTTCTTGAAACAAGTGGCAAGTGCGATGTGGCGATACGATCAAGTCCAGAGGCGAGTTACCTGGTTTAAGCACAGGGACGAGGCGGCTGGATTTATACGAGGGAGGGACCAATCCGCTGCTTCACGAGTCGTTGCACACGCATAGAAGGGTCCATCATGCTGCTTCACCAAGGTTGCAGAGAGCCATGTACGTGATCCCATCCGGTGCAGGTGATGAAGATCATTCGCATGCTGTCCAGGGCATTTGAAACTCCTCTAGAGAAAACAAGGTGTCCATTCTTGAATCGTTGGAGACTTGTGCGTTCTCTAGGTGTCACGTGGTGGACGCGTACGCCTTACCGGCAACTTTCATGCAAAAATCCTCTGCAACTGTAATTTCTCTGTGGCCTTGGTGGAGGAACAGTACACTTGAAGGGGCGATGTTGATGTGGGGATGTTCGTATAGGCCACAAACAATCCTCCATACTTGCGTTAAGGCTTGTGTGGATCAAGCGATTCGCCCAGATTTCCACCGAAAAGACTGACGTCAGTTGATTCGCTGCTGAATTTTTTTTTTCTGCAGACGCCTTGTCTCCCTCAAGTCGTAAGTTGGCATAGTGCGCCTATATCGTTGTTCAGCACGACGACGGGTCAGTCTGAGCCGTTCATATTGACAATATTTTGAAGTAGGTTCAAAATAATTAGTTGCTTCTTAAGCAGCACCTCTTATCATATCCTCGAGCGTGTCAAGAAGAGGCGCTTCATTTTTCTGACACCTCCGCTGAACTTTGACCACTCAATGCGAGTCGAAGCGTTGCAGTTTCGTGATCTGCCCAGTTTCTTCACAAGTTTCACAATGTGATCACTTTCAGAAGTTTCATAATCTGCGAACCACTGAACCTTTACACTTGGGCTTCATGACACAAATGTTTAGTCGAGGCAGCTGCTACATATTGTTCACCATAGACACGTAGGACTGCCGTCGTTTACACAAAGCAGCTCCTTCTCCGAAGCAAAGAAGACTTGCCTTCCGCGACGACCTATCTTCTGATTTACCCATGGTGGGTGGTGAGCGTTGAAATCTCCGGTGATGATCCATGGTCCAGGTGTGGCTATTAATAGTGCACGTAATCTTGCAGATTCAAAACGGCTTAAAGGTAATATATATGTGCCTACTAGCGTGAAAGTGAGGTCCCTACATTTTACTGTCAAGCATACGTACGGGCTGTAGTCAGGTATTACAGAGTGATCGATATAGCTAAGCATGCACTTGACATATACGGCGACTTTACTGTGTTCGTTGCAGGTAGCCGACTCGAAGGGTTCGTATCTGGTTAGCCGTATCGCATTGCGAACTTGTGATTCACAAATAACAATAATGAGAAGTTGGTTTTCAAACACAATCGGTCGAATTTTATGAATGCAGGATTCGAGGCCTCGGGAGTTCCACTGAAGAATCGATGCTACTTTGAATTATTTACGAAAGGCTTACAGAGGAGGAGCCATGATGCTTTAACAGACTATAGCACTGAGTTCAGTGCATCTAATAGATGAAGTGCACACTTAGCAGCCGGACTGTTAATGCCAGTGAGGAGCACACGAATGGTGTTCCTGAGGGCCTTTACCTTGGCTACGACTTCCTTATCTCGACGGAAAAGCATCGATGCAGAGCGAATGGAGGGAGTCATGCCTTGAACGGCAATCAGAGTTGTTCATGTCGTTTTCCACCCAGGAAGCTTTATATGATATTATTTTGTATGTCCGAACCCTCCTAAACAAAGAAATATAATATATAATTAAGTGTAACTTAATGCTACAATTAATAGGACATTTTATAAGGCAATTGGATGCCTTTTTGTTGGATTTTGCCCCTCTCACATGCCAGAATTTAAAAGAAAACTTTACGATTTGGCCCCGGGCAGTAAACGAACTAAACTTTTGGTGCTCTGCATCTCGTAGCTATAAAGTAACAAACTAAACGTATACGTTTCTATACCGACGCAGGAGTACTTTCACGCACGGATCCAAAAATTTGGTCGAGCAGAATTTCGCCCCTTTGCGACGGGTCAAAAACATACCGACACCAGATTCGTAATTCTCCCCCCCCCCCCCCCTCCCTCAAACGCTGTGAGCAGTCATCAACTTTTACATATAAAAAGGTAGGCATGGGCCAGCACTCATCGCTGGGGAAAGAAACACAAAGAAAAGTAGTTTGTATTAGCTACAGCCCCACCGCGGTGGTCTAGTAGCTAAGGTACTCGGATGCTAAGCCGCAGCTCGCGCGATCGAATCCCGGCTGCAACGGCTGCCTTTCCGATAGAGGCGGAAACGTTGTAGGCCCCTGTGCTCAGATTGGGGTGCATGTTAAAGAAACCCAGGTGGTCAAAATTTCCGGAGCTCTCCATTACGGCGTCTCTCTAATCATATGGTGGTTTTGGGACGTTAAACCCCACATATCAATCAATCAATCAATCAACCAATAAATAAATAAATAAATAAATAAATAAATAAATAAATAAATAAATAAATAAATAAAACATGTATTAGCTACAGAGTCCTGCAAAGCAAAAAATGTCGCGTTCTGCCCCGTTTCTCATTTTACCCCACTCTACCCTACAACAGCAAAAGTCATCACGGAAACACAAAGCTAGCACGCCTTTTACTGAGAGATTATAGGTTTCAGAGTTGAAAGCGTTTAACATGTCAACATGGGACGTATGTGCACTGATTATTTCGAGTGACGTCACTGTTATGTTCCTTGTTGACACTACTACAAATGTGGTTAACAACTAGACAACACGCGCTTCATTTTTACGTAAGTTAAGAACAGATGGCTCATAACTAATGACCATTATGGTCTGTTCCAAGTTCATATGACTATGCGAGTACACGTGCTTCTAACTGTTTCAGGATCAAATTGTAATCAATATTTGTGTAACTATGTAAATGAAGAGTTGTACAGTCATCCAGACATACGGTAACTCCGTTTTCCTAGAATATACTTGGCAGAAACTTTCTGTTATAAGTACGCGCAAAATGATATATCATCCTAAAGCATCTGCGGGAATAATGTCAAAGCACATCTACCAGCCTGTGCGTACACTACTCATCGATTGAGACATAAAATTTTATCGCTAAATGAGGCATATACTTTCGCTTGGACTCCCTTCAGTCCGGATATTATTGGCCTAAATTCGACTCTAATGCGTACGTCATAGTTAACATTATATATAGATACCAAACTCGTCACGATATGACGTGGTAAGCGCGAGCAATCGCGCCTACAAGCCGTCACGCTAGAAAAAAACCTTGATGTCGCGTTTCAATCCGCGAACACGGTATACATGCAAGAAAAGCCACGTCTCCGATTACGCTGACCGCCTGAATAAAGCCACCCTCTTGGTGACCAATTTCTGCATGTGCAGACACCAGTTATTTGAAATTTAACATGAGCTAAGGACTTGGATGGGGTCCAGGTATTCAGGCTGCGTACGCCCGGCAGGTGAGCGCCGGGTATAAGATCAATGAACGCCACTTACGAGCCAAATCGATTACACCTGCCGGGAGAAACTCGTTGCGCATGCAAGGTCGCGTCGCATCGCACAGCAGTGCAATGCGTAGGTGCCGAAAAGCCGCGCTGCAGAGAGCCCCGTGGCAAATCAGCAACTGAGGGAAACAACTTTCTCGCCAAACGCGCGCCCGTTAACGCCCGCGATGTGTTTGACTGATCGCGTTCCGCGGGCCCATTTGTCAAAGCTCCGGAATATCTTCCGGGCCCGTGTATTCTATGTGTGCATTGCTGCGGTGTCCTTTCTCGGAAACATACTTGGTTAATGGAATTATTTCCAGCGATATATCAATGGTATAACTCAGAAAGATGACGCGACCACGCATGTCGATGATAATCGCTTGTTGTTGACACCCGAAGGTTGTCACACTGTTCACCAAGAAGCCGACAACATGGAGTTTCCTAAATATACACTATAGAGAGAACCTTGGCGCTGTCTATGGGAGCTGCAACGCTTGGCGCTAAAGCGAGCATGGGAATTGTGGGTAGCAGACGGATTTGCCTTGGCTTCGTACTTTACGTTCCTTTTGACTTCGCGTAGCTTGAAGCTGTTTTGTCACAAAACAACAATCGGCGAATCTTGAGCAGTTGCGCTTCACCACCTTGATCTTTTAGGCTTGCCATTGCTAATCGGGTAACGAAGTTGAAAAGGGTTCATTCTTTTCTTTGAAAGAAAACCGAAACACAGCAATAAATGAAGCCACAAGTGCACTTGAAGCCCGCAAGTACTAAGACTAAGCAAATCGGTGTATTACCCATAATTCCCCTGGTCACTGAACGATCGCGGCGGCAATGTCCCTTCAAGTCAATTTTAGGAAACTCTATGGTTGACAATGCACGGCATGTTTCAAGCGTGGTGACACAACACCCATGCAAAAAAAAAAGAAAAGAAAAGAAACACATGGCAGCAAGATGACAGATTGGACCAGCTGGCTAGGATTCATGTTTTAATTTGGTTACAGACATCACAGGCAAGGACCGAAGGAAGGGACGCGCACTACGGCACCACGATCCTCCGTATTCCGAGCTATGTAGGCAAGGGAAGAAAAAAAGGAAGGAAGGGGAAAAGGATGGAAAGATCGGAAGGTCAACAAGACGAGCGTCCAATCGATAAAAAAAAAAGTACATTGTAATCTGTGGGTGTCACAGAGTTAGAATACGAAGTTTAAGAAAATTACATCGAGCTATGCCACAAAAATACTAAAGATACATTTTGAAATTTCTTACGTCACGCGTTGAAATTTCGGCACGATGAAACTTCAGCCTTGATTTTTGCCGGTAATAATGAACTTATGATAATGAAGCATGCAACTTCCGAGTTCTCCGAGTGTAGTTTGTCAATCTCAATTAAGTCAATTTTCCTCTTTAGTGTCCCTTTAAGTGTAGAAATGATAACGTCGCTCGATGTCATTTGCATCAGTCAAATTGACACGGGACGCTCACAGTTAATTTTCACGTTTTATGAGGCATTTTATACTTTAGCCTAGAAATTATAAACACAATGTAATCCACGATAACACATTGCAGAACGCGCAAATACGGACGAAAAAGACGGGTGAGGATGCTGCTCTGAATGACGGGCTTATTTCGACGCTTGCAGTCTTTTACCTTTAAACCCTGCCTTATACGTCAACCTCATGCCTTCTAAACTGCAATATACTTGAAAAAAAAAGCGAAGGTGAGTGGTGAAGATAAGGAAGACTGTGACAATCTTCCTAGCATCCGTGAGGATAAAAAAATTCTCAACATATATAAGCGTAACCAGTCGCTTTCGTGAACGTACATGAAGATATATCCAAGAACACGAAGTTATCCCACGCAGCCATTTGATTTCATATTTCATTCCTTTCACGCGAAAAGCTGCGCCCTCTTCATGACGATTTCACCCATCTTCCCTTCCTCTTTAGCAGACGAGTGACAGACCCTCCAAAGAGGCGACCGACAGTAATTGCGTCCTCATGTGAAGCGTTTAGGAAAGAGAAAAGCGCGGGCCGAAGAAAATCGCCGCACTCAGAACGGTGCCAAACACGACCCCTCCCCTCTTTCCCTTCTCTCTCTTCCTTCCTTTTTCTCGCGCCTTCTAAAGGAATCTGCGAGTTCCCGTAATACATGACTTTAAAGAATTGGAGCAACTGTCCGACGCTTCCGGCCTCTTTGCCCAGGCAGAGTAAATATGTGTCAAGTTCTCTCTAAACGGCTGCTCGCTGCTTTCTTTCTCAAAAGTGGTGCACGCTAAAAACGAGGTGTGAGAATGAAAGCTGGCATAGAGACACATGCGACTCTGTGTTTAGAGACGCGTATTGCTCGACTGTAGCGCTTATTCGGAACGCGGATAAAGAGGGAGAGAAGGAGAGAACTTAAACTGGTGGCAGCGGGCGTTTTAGCGGGCTTCACTCAGTCGATTAGGACTGATTTATGGTAGAAACAGGGCCGTTCTTAGCGACGCCTCGGCATCTCGGCCCCTTCTGAGAAGAGAGAAGCCAGAAAAAAAAACGTATGGACAACTGCCTTTTCTACGTCAGGATGCCGGATTAGTCGTCAGGGTCCCGTAATTAATGATTCCCAATGTCTTCCTGATCTCTCACCAGATCCGGGGCTTCATGGTTGGCGCATCTTGACTCATTTTGCGCTTCCGCTGCCCGTTCGTGGAAAATGCGTTTTCGCGGTGTCTCCAGCCGTGCTCTTTTATTTTTGAACTGCCTCTCATCTAGCAAACGACAAATACAGTTACACGAAATTCTGAGAGAAACCTGCTACTATATTCGGGTCTTTGCTTGCAGGCATGCGTAAAAGAGGAATAAGTAGGCGAAAGCTTTGAAGAGCGACACGGCTGCGGTGTGTTTGAGCGTCTCATGATCTGGTCGGCGAGCGCGCAAGGCCAAAGATGGCTAACCATGGTGTTTCCCTGTTTAACAGTTACACAACCGCAAGCTCCAGGTATGAAAAGGCAGCGAAGATTACAAGACGTTCTAAACTGAAGTCACATTGTACCTGTTCATTGCTGTTTTTAAAGTTCTACCATACACCAAATTTACCTCTATCTTTCTGATACGGTAGCGCTGGAGCAATCATTCCTGTCTTCTCAACTGAAATAATTCAAAGATGCTTATAATTTTTAAAAATACAGGTACACAAACTGGAAGCAAGTCTATAAAATGTTTCCCTGGTGCAGCATTGGTCATAATAAGACCACCCCTCTTGACCTTTGAACAACATGGTGCATCTTTCATTTTTTTAGCTTAGAGAACAGGAGAAACATTCCAAATAGTACCAGTTATGAGTCCTTTTTTGAAGGGTCCCTAACCAATTCAAGTTTGAAGACGAGAGGGTGGTTCCTTTTCCGCCTTCACTACACCCTTCCTGAAGGTGACACCACCTATTGGACAAATGTTTTTTTTTTAATATAAAGTACGGGTACAATGTCAGCAAAAGGCGTGGAGCTTATTACAATTTCGTGCTCATCGGATAGGCACTGTTATCTCCGTATGCACAGGCGAAAACGAGACGAAGTGGTACGAGTTGGTAACGCAAGATAATCATGCGCGACAAAAAAAAAAAAAAAGAACGAATGAGCGACTGCACGGAAAAGCATAGTAGGAGACAATTCACCGCTGATATTCCTAGTATATCGAAAAATAAACCGTTTTTATCTTAATTGCGTCACGTAAGAAACCCTTCCGGCGTCACGAAGAGTGCCGTGTAGACGCGAACCGCCATGACAAGAAAAAAAAAAACGCGCTTGTTTTGAGAACGCTTTGAACCCTTTAAGCAGTTGCCGCCCAGAATATTTTTTTCAGGGAGGGCAAGTATCTGGTAAAAGTACTATAGTACGAATTAATGCGTCCAAATGAAAGGGACAGCAAAAGTGCCAGAATTCGAGGATTGGTGATGTGAATTGGAGCGTGAAGCTGCTTACACCGGTCACCGTTGTACGTTCAAAAGCGGTCCCATAAACATTGATACAGCGAGTTTGCCTCTAGAGGCACGATGAATGCTTTGGAACTACAGGTTCTTAATTTCTACGGAACACTTTATCTGTGTTCTCTATTAAGGCACTGCGTTGACGCCCGCAATGGAGTCTGGTGCGAAGAATTCCTTGAATTTTGTTCCCTCTCCTCAAATTTGTGATGACAGCGACGGCGACGAAAAAGAAAAAAAAATATTGCCCTGTGTATTCATTTAAACGTACGGTAGCAAAAGGTTGCTCCGGTGCACCAAAATTTGTTTGTATATTAGCAGAATATCACAGTTCAACGGCTTATGACAGTTGTTGAGGTAGTGGTAAGTCATTTGCTAGCACACACAATCGCTGACGCTCTTCTTCAAATTAAAACCAATTTCAGATGCATCAGTGCCGGTACATTTCAGAAAAGTGGCCACTTTGACCGTCGTTGTGAGAGTTTCGTGAAAGGACTTGACAGCTTGGAGCAGAAATGTTTCTCATTGAGATGTCAATTGTAAGGAAACGAAATTGCCTTTTGCTCACCTTGGGCATAAGTTGAGTAGTCTTTGCTATGGCCACAGTGCGGTATCCCTTCTTGCACACGCACCGATGAGCCTGTATCGTAACAGAAAGAAAAAAGTCACATATAAATTCTTTATATTAAGCTTAAGAGAAACGATATAAAAGACCAAACCTTCTCAGAGGAACAATAAAAAGCAACACAAAAAAGCCATCATGCCAAGGTGCTTTTTAAAAACCAAATTTTCATTAAATTGGTGCAGGTTATTGCTGCTTACGCGCATTCATTTACAGAGCATGTCTTTTTTCTAATACCTAATAATGTGTTTGGACTAATTAACACGATACTAAATTAATTAGCTCAATGCTTTCACCATCGCAAAGCAAGATCAAGGCTGTAAAAGAGGAGGCCAATGAATAACACTACGTAACTTTCTGTCTCAATGCGAATCTAACTTAACTAAAGTAAATGGCTGGTCCTGCATTTCATCGACAGAAATTCACCTACCACTGCTGGTAAGTGAAACCGCGACAATGCGTTGAACATCAGATCATAGCCACCACAGCTGATCATGAACTGGATCCTTCGCTCAAGCTAAAGCTACCATCACAACTTTCCCGCTCCGATGCGACACTGTTATGCCACCTTTTGTTGGGTGTTGCATTCACAAAGGCGTACTCCTTTCGCATTGGTATGGCAGACACTCCTACGTGTGACTACTGCGGAGATGAAGAGACCATCGAACACGTCCTGTGCAGCTGCGCTTGCTACGACACACAGCGATGCCAGCTACGGATGGTTTTGAATCGACTTGACCCCGGACCATTTTGTGTGCAGAAGATACTAGGACCTTGGGCATCTGCCTGAGTTTCGCGGAAAGCAACTAAAGCACTGCTACTTTACCTTAAGTCAACAAACCTGAGCGACCGCCTGTAAACTGTGTGTGCTCCCCGAGTGTGCTCGTGATTGTGTGTACCTTCTCATCTTTCTGCAACCTCTTTTCTCCCCTTTATCCCCTCCCCAGTGCAGGGTAGCAAACCGGATGTGCGTCTGGTTAACCTCCCTGCCTTTCCTTGCGTCTTTATCTCTCTCTCTCTCTCTAATGCCCCTCTTCGCTCCTCCTACTTGACGCGCGAAATCAGTCGTGACAACGCTGGCGGAAATCTAAGCGTGTCTGCACGTGTCCAGCGATTGCCTTGCAAGATGGTTTTTCCTTAGTAAGGCTACATATGGGGAGAAGTCTCCTTCTAGCCTTTCATTCGACATAAAATTCTTAACCTAAACTCAGCATGCGTCCCTCAATCCCTTTTCCCCTCCTCCAATCCTCACTCACTCACTCACTCTCTCATTCACCCACGAAAATAAACATGCGCTAGCACAAACACACACATGAATCTCAAAGGAAATGCCCCCGTTTGCGTGACATCTGTCAACGACGGTGACTTACTACCCAGTGTTATAATAATCATAGCGCGCAGCTCTGTGACTGCTGTAAATCCGTATGCCTAGAAGTACCTAAACAGGCAAGCAGCTGCGACGTTGCGCAGCAATGCTTGAAGTGGCCAATTGCTTTTGGTACGGTGGCGAAATTAGAAGGGCCAATTGCAGTAGTGCTCGTGGAACTAAACTGACGCCACGCCAGAGCCACTAATGGTTAAAATTAGTCCGCATTACCATGCGACAGCGCACTCAATAATTTGATCGTAATGACAGGAAACAAACATTTAGAACTTTGTTATATTTGTCTCAAAGGGCCACTCACCACCCTGCGTTCGAAAACGAGAGGTTAGTTTTCTCCTCTCCTTTGCACACGCGATGCATCCTCCTCATTCATTAGTTCCCTAAAAGCACGCGAACAATGTCAACACTAAGCGCTAGAACCCATTAGGACTTCACGCTTCTCGGCTACGCGTTACTATCGCCGCTTGCGCAGTTGTAAACACGCAAAATGAAAAGTGACGGGTTGATCGTGCACGCTATCCATCCGAGACAACGAAGAACGCATGGGCGGCTGCATGGAAAAGCAGCGCAGGAGACAAATCACATTTCGCGTATAAGGCCCAATCGAGAACGTGTACACTATAGACGTCACGGCAGCTACTGTCTGCGTCACAGAAACGCGCAAGAAGGCCAAGAAATATAACGAGAGAATATTTAGCTAATTTGTTTCGTATTTTAAGAGTCAAGTGAGTGGCCCTTTAGGTTTACTGTTAAGTTGGTACGCAATCCGACAAAATGGAGTCACACACGTGGCAATTTGTCGTTTATCTTTAGGCTGAACGCTCAAGAAAATACACATGCGGAACATTAAATACTTTGAATGGCTCAAATGTTTTATTGCGTCGAAACGAAGAGGGATGGAAGATATCGCCTGCTGAGACTAGATGGTGGTGACGCGATTTGGTGGTGGCCCAAAAAGGGCTCACCCACAGGCCATCAACAATTAAGATATTACGCATAAAACAGTACAAAATCGACCGTAATGTGTCGTGTAAAAGCCCACCCGAAGTTTAGAAAGAATAAACCAAATGTAAGGGAATCCACGTAGAAAGTTATCGATAGACACAAATCATCATCATGATCAGCCTAAGTACGCTCACTGCGGGGCACAAAGGCCTCTCCCGTGTTCCGCCAATCAACACGGTCCTGTGCTCTCTTCTGGCACATCATACCTGAACACTTCTCAATTTGATCAGCCCATATAATGTTCTGTCTTTCTCTCGCACGTTGCATCCTTTTGGAATCTGGTCAGAAAGCAAACGAGCGACAAGGAAGATGTATAAAACAGTTAAAAAAACAACTCTGCTGGAGAGTTATAGCATATAAAAGTCAATCCGACAGAAATCCGTACACAATGACACAAGTCTGGGGACAAGTTTCATAACGTGAAGTTATTTTGACCCATCAAATACGCCAGGTACCTGCAGTTTATTTTCCATTCGGGTGTAATCAAGTCGGCCTTCGGTGAAGTTCTTCCACGCGGTTTCCACCGCACAGGTCTCATAAATAAAGTTGATGGTTGCGCACGTTCGCGCGACACTAACGTGACGTTAGCGGTTATTGTCATGGAGAGACACGCGTTGGACCTGCTTGGTGGCTTCCGCGCTTAACGGTTGTGTCATCCGTGATCTTTGACGCCGGCGTAGCTCTCGCCGAGTGGTGCCCCGCCCTCGTGCTCCTTCGACCGCGTCCCCCTTATCTTACCCATCATTTTTGTCGCTGCATATCGGCGAGTGCTCTCTCTTTTTTATTTTTCTACCATTCTATTTATCCCCATTCTCCCATCTCCTATAAGGCACTGCGCCGTGTGGCCTTCAAGGCACACAGAAATTAGGTGCTTTTTTTTTAGTTTCTCCAAGAAACACCTACTCACTCACATGAAATAAACTCGAAATATCCTCACCCTTAGCACACAACTATAACATTTAAAAATGTTAGCGTGGTGGTATCGTCGCTTTTCCCTCAACGATTAAAAAATACGGAAAGCTCTGTTTTTCTCATGAAAGTACACGGTATATAAAGAACCAACTAATACTGAGCCTGATCCGTACAAAAAAGGCTGGATGGAGACTACGCTGGGGGGAGCACAGAGACGAAAAAAAGAAAACAATTTAATCCCGCTAAAGGGTAGCGCACGCCACGAGTTCTATCAATCATTCGGAAGGGGACCTTCGGAAGACGATTTTAGTTCACGTTTATACGCCGCCAAAATAAAGAGGCACCCCTACGACCACCGCTGTGCGAACCCATTAAAAAATCACGACGAAAAACAAAACGCAACCTTTCTTTCCGAGCTGAATTCTGCACGCCTCGCGGAACAGCGAGGTCAGCGATTCACTAAAAGAAGAAAAACAAACAAAAGGCTCCACTTTCACGTGTCAGGGAACAACAACGCAACGAGACCCACCGCGGGTCGCCACGAATAATGCATGACGGATTCGTCCCCGAACGCTTCCTTTACGGCGTCAACGTGTGTGTCTATGCAATCGCGATAAGATAATCCTCCGCACCGTCAAGGGCATCGGCGTTCGGCCCCGCGTCTTACGCAAGAGTCCCCCGTCCCACAGCGACGGGCCACCGGATTGTGTACAAGACAAGCCACGGGAGACCCCGAGTTCACTCTTTGCCACCGATGCGACGCGCGATCGAGTCCGCCGTATTAGAAGACTACGGTGGAAAGGGAATGGGAAGGAGTTGCGAAGGTGCACGGCGCAGTATTGTACAGTGCGGCCTGATACGGAGCGCATCCCGGATGACCCCGAACGGCCAGTATAGATATAGACGCTACCACGCACACACAAGCGTACAGACACGCATGCATACGCATCGAGGCTGATCCGTCCTTCTTAATTTACTGCTACGACGACTCGGAGGCTGTACACACACGCACGAAGCTCTGAATACAAAACAAAACAAAAAATCGAAACAAGACAAGCCGCGAATGAGAAAGGAGATCGGAACGAGCCGGCTGTTTCTTTTTTAGAGGACGCGGTTTATTGTCGTCCTTGTCCCCGCATGCGATACGGCGGCGATTCGTTCGCGCGGAAGCGGTCTTTTGACACAGCGGGGCGTATAAATATATATACTAAAAAAGGCGACGCATATTCCACAGTATATGCATTTACACCCGGATTGGTCTACGAACGGTCGCGATGTTCGCGGGCTAATGACGACGCTGGAGGAGTCGCTTAATCCCCCTGGTGTTATTCTTGTTTGTTGGTTGTCTTTCACCTTCGCCGTCGCCGGCCGGTTGGACTCTATTAGGATGCGGCTCACACGACGTCGAATTCTCTTGGCGCGTGCATTTTAGCAAACTGCGAGCGCCAAGCGAGCGCTTCCACATCCGACCTCCATCCGCGCAAGGCGTAGCGCAAAGACAACGCCATGGCGAGTGGCCCTGTACAGCGAAGTGCAATGAAAAAAAAAAAAAGAACGTACTACGTGCGCGTGCTTCTTCGTTTGGCCTCTCACACTCGGATCAGTCGTCAGTGCTCAACTATTAAGTCGTGAGACGTTGCAGCATCGAAAATGAGTCGCCGCATATTCAGCAGCCCTGCGCGCCCACTTGGTTGGTGTCCCTTTTTTTGCGTACAACACCGCAGGTTACTCCAGTATGCGCACAGCCGAGGTATGTACATCTGGAGGAGGGCAAAACGTAGCCACAGTCTGTGTTGTTGCATCCAGCTGGCAAACCCGCTACTTGCCAAGTTATGCTCTTTCGCTTCAAGCCAGTTTTCTTTTCTCTTCGCCCCGTAAAAGCACCGAGAAGCGACACGCGCAGCAGCAACAGAAGCGACGACCTCAATTCGTGGGGGTTGCTGTTTATAGTGGAGCTTTTGTGCAGCTCCCCCGTGGAGAAAAAGAACCAGCGATCAAACACGCACCGATGGCCTAAGGAAGTAAAGTTTCCGCGGCTCATAAGCGAGAGAGGAGGACAGGAGGCCCCCAACGGGAAGTGACTATCGGAGAAAACTATAGATTGACCCGATCTTGGCAAACGACAATCTAGGCTGACCCAACTACTGTTATGTTTCGTCGAGACGAAACGTGAAGCTATTGTCGACCGACGCGTCGAAGTGAAAGTAAGCTTCGTTAAAACGCGATAAGTGAAATCTAACTTTTGGTGCTGTCTTTTCATAATCTTTCCAGCGGAAATGTTGAAATTGTAACAACGATTCCTCTCGAAACTGGTCACCATTGCAGAACTAACGGTAACTTGAAAAGAAGTTGCTGATATCAAACGACCAAACAGGGTGCTAAATGCGCTCACGGAGGTGACCTTGCTCAGATAACGTGAGCTAGTCCAGATTTAATCACGCATAAACCTGGATTCATCAGACATAAACGCGAAAGCCCCAACGAAATAGTGTACTAAATATGCTTGCGTAAACTATATAGTTACGTCCACCAATATCGGTTAGTTAATAAGCGCGGTTTCCAATGACTGCTCGCCTTCACAATTGTTACTAGCGCAGCGCCAATATTGACGGCAGTTTCCTCTTATGGATAATATCATATATAAGATGAGTACCATCATAGCTCGGGGCGCTGATTTAAAGTCTTCTCTGAAGAAATTGAAACTATCCTTCTGCGCCTACGAGTCAACTTCTCCGCAACAACACTGCTTTCGTCGCTGTTGTAGCTCACATTGTCAGCTTCTCGTTCCATAAATACGGAAGAAAAGCGAATGCTTATTGCACAAATGATTCGGAATTTATATAGCCAATTATGACGCTTGAAAAATCGTTAGGTAAGGGGGACGACCAATATAACGAAAAATGCTAACTCAGTGGTGCAGTTCTGAGTTACAACTTGTCGTCTTTCCACCCTTGTGCTTCCCATACGGCTATACCGATGTACAACCGTATGGGAAGAATAGTGACTTCAATGCCGCATGAAGAAGACAGACAGAGCATTGAATAAGGGGGCGAAGGATAATGACCGAGTTTAACCGAAGCAGGGTATCGGTAAGTGCACTCAAAATGTGGTTTCGCCTAGAGTGATAGATGTAGCCATGAGTTCAGGCATTTTTTGTCTGGTTTCCCGGATATAGCCAGCATTTAACCGGGACCTGATGAAGACTGTATGTATTACGTTTCACGATTTCTTGTTGCGTCTCCGATTACGAGACGAGGACGAGACAGAGAGCATGTAGTCTCTGTCTCGTTCTCGTCTCGTAATCTGAAGCGAAGCAGGAAATGATAAACCATCACCAACTAACTTAATTCCTCCCTCTCATAAACGTCACCCTACAAAGGCGACCCTACAAAAGCAGGATTTCGAACAGGATACTCAACAATTGACCACATTCATACTATCAATCGGGTAATAGAGAAATGCTTAGAGTATAACCAACCACTATACATAGCCTTCATAGATTACGAGAAGGCGTTTGATTCAGTAGAAATATCAGCCGTCATGCAGACACTGCGGAATCAGGGCGTAGATGAAGTATATATAAACATTCTGGAAGAAATATACAGGGGATCAACTGCTACCATAGTGCTTCATAAAGAAAGCAACAGAATACCAATCAAGAAGGGTGTAAGGCAGGGGGACACAATCTCCCCAATGCTATTTACTGCATGCTTACAGGAGGTTTTCAGAAGCCTATAATGGGAACAGTTAGTGATAAGAGTTAATGGAAAGTACCTTAGTAACCTACGCTTCGCCGATGACATTGCATTGCTGAGTAACTCAGGGGATGAATTGCAACTCATGATTATGGAGTTAGACAAGGAGAGCACAAGGGTGGGCTTAAAATGAATCTGCAGAAAACGAAAGTAATGTACAACAATCTCGGAAAAGAGCAGCGCTTCGAGATAGGTAATAGTGCACTTCAAGTTGTAAAAGACTACGTCTACTTAGGGCAGGTAATAACCGTGGAGCCGAACCACGAGATTGAAGTAACTAGAAGAATAAGAATGGGGTGGAGCACATTCGGCAAACACTCTCAAATTATGACAGGTAGATTGCCACTATCCCTCAAGAGGAAGGTATATAACAGCTGTATCTTGCCGGTACTCAGCTACGGAGCAGAAACCTGGAGACTTACAAAGAGGGTTCAGCCTAAATTGAGGACGGCGCAGCGAGCAATGGAAAGAAAAATGGTAGGTGTAAGCTTAAGAGACAAGAAGAGTGCAGAGTGGATAAGGGAACAAACGGGGGTCAAGGATATCATAGCTGAAATCAAGAAGAAGAAATGGACATGGACTGGGCATGTAGCGCGTAGATAGGATAGCCGCTGGTCGTTAAGGGTAACTAACTGGATTCGCAGAGAAGGCAAACGGGTTAGGGGGAGACAGAAGGTTAGGTGGGCAGCTGAAATTAAGAAGTTTGCGGGTATAAATTGGCAGCAGCAAGCACAGGACCGGGTTAACTGGCGAAACATGGGAGAGGCCTTTGTCCTGCAGTGGACGTAGTCAGGCTGATGATGATGATGATGATGAGGACAAAGGCGAACTTGTAGCAGGATGTAGAAATGTAATACAAGCAAACACAAGGTCTCGCGAGCGCATTGATGTACTGTGAGGGAGTCAGATGAAAAATAAAAGGCGTTCAAGCGCAAATACTGGTGATGAAATTGCAATGGTGTTTTGAGAAGTACTCGGGTATATAAACTACCCATTCCACAGTTGTGAGTTAAGGCCAGTTCTGTCGACTATATTTTTCTCTGGTTTGGGTTCACGTGTTACCAAATTAACCATGATTCAATGGCAATTACCTAGACCAGTGGTACTCCTATATATACTTTCGATTGCTCAATTCAGGGAACATCGAGATTTCTATGAAATTCGCAAGATAAAAAAAATTACGAAGACGTAGGACCCTAATGCATCCCCAATGGCGATTATAAAATGGCTTCCAGTGTTTGAAGATTATCATAATATTTGGTGTGTGACGCCCAAAAAAACACTATATCCTTGAGACAGAAGCTGCAGTGGTGGGCTCCGAAAACGTCGACCCCCTGGGGTTTATTAAAGTATACCCAAATCTATGTATACCGACCGGCCTCTAACATTTCTCATTCATAGAAATACGGCTGCCCCGTACTAGATTCGATCCTGTGACCTTTTAGTCGGAAGACCCTATATGTTCTGTCAGCCAAAAGGTCGCAAGATCGGTAGTGTAGTGGGTATATCCACTAGACTTCCAAGGCATGTGATGTTTGGGGAATACATATTGACGCTACATATGTCGCGCGCAACAGGTTGAACGCCCTGTGTAACACCCAACTAGTCCGGACGTAAACAATGCCGCATACCGCGAAGTGGGTAGCTACAGCAACATTCAATGCGTCACGTAACATCCTTGGCAAATGTCATGTTACCAATACGCCGTAGGTCAGGTTTCGTTAGAGCCTTTCAGCGTGCCGTGGCAGTGACGCAAGCCACGGCACAGCACCTGCTGAGCAGCCTATACGTGCCCACATATCGGTTCAATAGAAGGGGGCACCGCGAGAGGGACGACAACGACCTCGGAAGGTGAAGCTGCGTAATATATAAATAAAAAAGCAAGGTAAGAAAGACGGCAGGATGGCATGGACAGAGATAGCGCCTTACAAGTGCGCCGCACTCTTGCATTGTCCGACGCCCCGGGTCATGCCGAACAGACTAGGAGGAGGAGAAACGGAGGAAGACATCAGAGATCTAGCGGCCTCTTTGTGGCAACCGCCGTAGGTGCGCTACCAGACCTCAGAGTGACCGAAAAACGACCTTTACTTCTTTCGTTATTTTTTTATTATTTAATTTATCTCTATTGGTATCAGTGAAACAAAAAAGAAAAACCCCAGTCCGAATCTACCAACTTTTCCTCTTGTCTTCAAGTCGATGTGATAGCAGCGATCCCGGGCGTTATGTGCAATACGACTTTTCAAGTCGCCCGGAGCGTCTTATTGAGAGCACAATTAAAGAAAAAAGAATTATTCCAGGGTACCATCTTGTCTCAAAACTTGACGAATGTGATAAAGAGGAAACCAGTATAATGCGGGGTCCGATTTCGAACTGCTCTCTCTCTGTCTTTTTCTTTTGTCTCTACATGCCAAACAAGTTAAGTCATATTCTTAACTTTACGTTCATTCTTCCATCTTCTTCCTCGCTGATGTGGCAACAAAGAAAACGTTCAGTAAAGCGGCTCTCTAGTTATAAGACACGTAAACTGCTGCCTCCTCTTTTGTCCTCCGTTCCAAGTCGCGCTCGCTCTGCGCACTCGCTCACCGCTATCAATCGTATGGTTCGTATAGAGAGGAGCCGCCTGTAGTAGTACGCAAAAGAAGGTACACCCATAATGGGCTGGGCGACCGGCGCTAAGCTTTCAGGATGCCACGAAAAGTAATAATAAAAAAGAAGGACCTTCAAAGAGCAGATAGGCGCTATATAAACTATTGCGTGCGCGTTATCGTCTCTGGAAACAATAAGACGACTAGAGAAGAAAAAAATGACGTAAAGAAATAAAGATGAAGCATGCACGTAACGCGTAAAAAGGGACGCCCTCCTCTAAACCACACCGACTTAGCTTTCTCGAACAAGAGCTTCTCCGCATTTCGATGGCCGTCAAAATCGCGAAACAGGTTTCTCGATTTGACGTAAAAGAAAAGGCGGCCCGGTTTTATTCTGTCCACTATCGCTCTTCCATTCTCTCCTTCGTTTTTCTTTGCAATCGTTGCGGGTGCTCAATCTCGGTTTCTTTGGGAGGCTTAACTCTGACGTAGTCTTCGTTTTAGACTCCCTCGCTTTGGATTTTTTTTTTTACTGCCTTAGACAATTCCATTTGCTCTATCTTTCGAAAGAAACAAAGAAAGAAAGAACGCAAGAGGCGGATTTGCGTCCACGGCGTCGTTTGGTGCCGGTTACTGTTTTCTTCTCACGCACCGGATAAAGAAGCAGCCCGAAGAAGTGGTCGCGCGGCGTGTCTTTTAACGGCCACTTTGGGGTTGTCGCGTGCTCCTCCGCGACTATCACGACGCCCTCGGGCTGCGAGACAGGTCGCCGGCGGTGGCTATTGTTGATCCCGTGCGGGACTCGCCAGTCGACATTCCCGGAAAGGTCGTCGCGGTTAAGGGAGGCCTCTGCACCTCGATAAATGCATAGGGGATGTTCAAGAGAACGGAGGTAAGTAAGCTGTGATTTGGTAATTTCGGCCCAGCGCAAACGCTACGCTAACGACCGAGGGAGAGAGAGAAGGGCAAAGGAAAGGCAGGGAGGTTAGACAGGTTACGCCCGGTTTGACAATAGGCTTGACAGCCCTACAGGACAGCAGGGGAAAAGCAGAAGGAAAAGAAAGAAAGAAAGAGAGGACAAATAATACACATAGCACGCGTTGAACCATTCACTACGCATATACAGAAGTTCAAAAACAGTGAGCTGTCACAGAGTTACGGTTTGACTTCGACTGTCTTATATAAAGTATACTTCAATCCATGACGCTAATGTAAAGTCGCAAGAACTGGCTCCTAGGTACAACGGTGGTAAACACACAGCTTGAAAATAAAACGTTTATTTTGCATGACCTGTTCTCAGTCTTGTGCTAGCGCCGACCCTAAGGTCGCAGGATCGAATCCCGGCTGCGGCGGTGGATGTCGATGAATCGCTATAAAGGCAAAAGGCTAAAGGGGTGCGCACATAGATTTATAAATGCACGATAACATATCCCAGGTAGTCTTAATTTTCGGAGTCCATTGTTACACGGCGTCCCTCCTAATCATAATAATGCTTTCAGACATAAAACCCGAACATTTATGTCTTGTACTAACCATAAAACAGGGTTGGTATACGCGTTTTGTATAACGTAAGGTGTCATGAGCTATCAGCCGATTTTAGCGGCGATGTCATCCGCCGGGCCACCGCCACCAATGTCTCCCGCAGTGGTCGCCGCTGTCCCGCATACAGTGAGACAGAAATACGGGGTTCAAGCCAGAATCAAACCACGCCATTATTCGTGACAATCATGTATTCTATCAAAGATTCATACAATTGTCTGAAAATGCGATATAAAAACTAAGGAAGCTTCGGCCTGGCGGCGCCGAGTCCGAAGGAACAGGTGAGTTAGGCCTCAATTTTCATTTTTCTTTCTGTTTTTGCATACTCTTTTTTGACTTCCATTTTTATTTATTCCTTGCTCTCCACTTCTTTTTCCCTCAGTCTTTCTATCGTTCTTTCTCTATGTCTATATTTCTCGCTTATTCTTTATCCCGACATCTTTCTCTCTGTTACATTAAGATCTTTTTCTTCCCTTTTTGTTCTCTCTGTCTTCCTCTATATTTATACATCATTTTGTGTATGTGCGTGTGCTTGTTTTCATCTTGTTCTATCCCTTTCTTTTTCTGTCCCTTTCTATCTTTTCTCTTTCCTAGCGTTGTTTCTTTCTCTGCCCTTCTCTTTTCTTCTCTCTGAGCTCGTTATCTCGGCTATACAAGTCATTGTACCCCACACAGGGCAAATCGGCTCACGTGTACTGAGTTCGAAGCAGAAGACGAAAAAGAGCACGAATATGGCGCGCGTGAAAGCCGAGTTGGTACGTTCATGACGATGACACTTTCTGTCCACGTCTGACGGAGTTTCTACTAGCACAAACAGCTCCGCTGTTGAGATCCCATACTGAAGCGTTATGTCGGGCACGGAGTCAAGTTGGCAGCGTTACGAAGGTGCCGAATCTCGCCATCCGTCACACAGGGCGACCTGCTTATATCGATTCGGTGATTTAAAGAAATACCCACCGATAACAACACCCTTAGGCGTACTTGATCATCATTAACCACGGCATCAACAAAGGCCTGAAGTCACGTTGATGCACGAAGTGCTTACGAAAGCGTATAGTGGATGCTTCCCAACGTACGTTTAGGATCACGAGACGCAACCGACATTACACAGGATGCGAATGTGTGCACATTGAAAAGCAAGACTCTTTGCGCTGTAGTTGCAGTAGCCGCCCTGAGAGAGCTTAGAACGGACTCTAAACAGACAGCTGTTTCAGCAATAGTTGTGACTTCGCTGCGTGGTCTGTGGGGGCCAGGAGTTTCTTTTGAACATGCAGTTGATCCCGAGAAACCAATCTGTCAAGAGACTGCACACCCTTATGAGATCCTCCAAATTGTATACAGGCTATTTGTCAGAGGTTTTTACATTGCAATTTAAATAATTCCACTGTACTCAGCCAAAAGATCTGAAAGCAGCTTTGCGAATTTCTGTGGTGTGAATAACGTTTTCGTTTGGTACAAATAATAACTAAAAGTTTCTCCATTGAAAATGGTAAGTCATGCTGCGTATTCACTGGCTCCTCCATTTGCTCACTAGGCAACGAAAAAAAAAAACGCATTGTGGGACGCCCTCAGTACGTGCTTCCGTAAATGCACCAAGAACAGCAAAACCAGTTGAACGCGCTTTTAGAGGATATAGGAAAATTACGCGCTTAATTTCCTTAACTGAGATAAAACACTGTACTGAAATTTGTTCTTTTTCCTTCACGGACTTTTGCACACCGATTGGCAGCCTCTACTGAGCACGAGATGGCAGCATTTGTAAGCACCGTTAAGCGCATTCTCGGACCAGTTTCTAAAACACTGCACTGAAGAAAATACTCTTTTTATTAGGAAAAGAAAAACAAATGAATTTTCTTGTCCATATCAGAGTCATAATTTAAAACAGTGCTTTGAACTATATCTGACGCATTTGCAACGACTCAGAAGTATGAAACGTCGAAAGGTCGACCTAACAGAGCTTTGCTTTTTCTTTTTCATTTAGCGTCCTCCAGACATTCGTTCCGTTAAGCCCTGGCCTCTTTAAGCCAGTACCGAGAAAGAAGACGATTAGCGCATCTTCAAGAAACGGCTTAAAGATACGTCGCAAAGCGAGGTGCAGAGCTTACATCCGCATCGTCGCATTCGAAATCAATTAGGCGAAGCGCTACGGCGAATGGAATCTATACTCGCCATTGAATTACTGTTCCTCAAGGCCCGAGTGTCGGCCCGCGGATAAGCGGTCGCGCCAAACTCAGACTGCAAAAAGAAGAGATACCAACCGCAACACAGCCAGCTTATGCCATCGAGAATGTCGCTGGCTTTAATATATTCTGAACGTGGCCTATATTTGAAGCCAGCGTCAAAGGGCAACATTTGTTCTATTTGAGCCTAGTTTCAGTCTCCAATCCGCGAAAGTGTCTAGCGGAACCCTCCCCTGCTGAATCATTATGAACGCAGTATCGGCAGACTCTTTTAGACTTTTTGTTTCTTCGAGGCATTTTGTATCGAATTTTACGAGTACGCTGTATTTCGTTTCCTTCTCGTGTTTACGAACAATATCACCCGTTACGTTATGAAGGTTGTAAATGAATGAAATAGACATATTCGGCCACAACCGCTAGTAAACGAGCATGACAAGGTGGCGGTAAATCTTGGCAGCGTAAGTACAAAATAAAACAACGACGATTGTTACGACTATTATTGTTACATACGCCAATGACGTAAAAATGGAGGGCGAAAAAATCTGCGGGAGGCTTTAAAGGTGTTCAATGTTTAGTTGTTGTCACATTGCACAGTTTTGGACAAACAGGTGTAAAAAAATCAACTTATTTCGAAATTACAATGCCACCCCAACGGTCTTAGACGGATAATTGGCTGACAAATCAAATATCCCGCGAGATCAGAGTGACCACCTTCGAACGATGCGCAGAGTTTTGTGCGAAGAATTTTTTTTTCAGGTAATGCACTCTTCATAAATATAAACATGTAGGTTGCCCGAGAGAGTGAAGGCAACTCAAGAGTACAAGGCACACGTAATCATTAAACAAACAAACAAAAAAACCTCTTAGACCTGTATAAAGGCTGTACTCTATACAGATTAATACTATACTCTTGAGAAGCGTATATCGAGAGAAAAATTACAATTTTCTTTGTTGAACACTACTCACGAAAAGTGCTTCAAAACGGGCCGAGGATACCTCCCCGTTCAAAGCTGAAGGACAAGTTCAGTCCACTACATTCACAAAACTGGCAGTATCACGTTGCAAAACGTGATTCCGGTCCTGGGCAACATTGCATCCTCAAAGCATCAGTAAGCCTGTGTACTAAATTTCATACTTGTTTGTGTCACTCCTGGTGAGCTGAATCTACATATCATCCATGCCTAGTGAAACGTGAAAGCAGCGAGACAGAAGAAGCAGAAGCAGCAGCAGCAGAAGCAGAAGCAGAAGCAGAAGCAGAAGCAGAAGCAGAAGAAGCAGAAGAAAAAGAAAAAGAAGAAGAAAAAGAAGAAGAAGAAAAAGAAGAAAAAGAAAAAGAAGAAGAAAAAGAAAAAGAAGAAAAAGAAAAGGAAGAAGAAAAAGAGGAAGAAGAAGAAGAAGAAGCAGAAGCAGAAGAAGAAGAAGCAGAAGCAGAAGCAGAAGAAGAAGAAGAAGAAGAAGAAGAAGCAGAAGAAGAAGAAGAAGAAGAAGAAGAAGAAGAAGAAGAAGAAGAAGAAGAAGAAGAAGAAGAAGAAGAAGAAGAAGAAGAAGAAGAAGAAGAAGAAGAAGAAGAAGAAGAAGAATTGATATGTGGGGTTTAACGTCCCAAAACCACTATATGATTATGAGAGACGCCGTAGTGGAGGGCTCCGGAAATTTAGACCACCTGGGGTTCTTTAGAAGAAGAAAAGAAAAAGAAGAAAAGAAGAAGAAGAAGAAGAAGAAGAAGAAGAAGAAGAAGAAGAAGAAGAAGAAGAAGAAGAAGAAGAAGAAGAAGAAGAAGAAGAAGAAGAAGAAGAAGAAGAAGAAGAAAAAGAAGAAGAAGAAAAGAAGAATGAAAGCTCAACGAAACGAAAACGTGCCTGTATACATATGGAGTGGCAACACAGATTACCAAACTGTCCCAAACTGAGATGTCAGCATGCTTTGTGATTTAGGTTAGTCAGGCGTCTACTTTAGTCCCTGACTTAAGATTTAAATTGGTGATGTCACGACAAGTTGGATATTTTGAAATTTAGACTACTTTCTCAATGCCTGCTTCTCAGCAGTCCGGCGTGCCAGGACCGCGGCCACATCTAGTGAGGTCCCCGACGAGGCACTTCATCTGGTACTGTAACGGAGCTCGTCCACAAGGGGCTGGTTTTCCTAACAACCACCCTCTAAATATCAGAATAATAAATGATTACCACCACTATTACCACCTCAGAAATCACAACTTTGCGTGAGAAAATTAAATACATGACTGGCTTTTGGTCGTGTAGACTTGTTGGGAAGTACAGTGTGTAACCATGAGATGAACTAAAAAAAAATTGTACGTGGAATTCATTCTTGATGATGTTTTGCATGTCGCATGGCTGTCGTGCGAGTGTTCAGTATATGTAAGGTAAAAAAATAAACAGCAGTATGTTAGGACCTGTATCTTCTCTTCTGTCTTCTCCTGTTTGTTCTGCTGCTTATTGCTTGATATGTGGGGTTTAACGTCCCAAAACCATCATATGATTATGAGAGACGCCGTAGCTGACGGATCCGGAAATTTCAACCACCTTGTGTTCTTTAACGTGCACCCAAATCTGAGCACACGGGCCTACAACATTTGTTTTGCTGCTAAGAAATGCAATCATTGTATGCGAACACGCCAATCCTACACTCGTCTAATGCCATATGGCTACTCTCTGCGTGCGCGCCTGTCACGGCCACAGTTCAGGCACATTAGGCATCGCTATGAATGTGAATTGGAGAGCGATACAAGAAAGCATTAATATTACGCATAATCAACACTCAGAGGAAACGGATAAAAGAGCCGGACAAATGATTGTTGTTAATTGTTCTTTTAATTACCTAGAAGCACATTCTCACGGATGAGGTGCCAGTGGCGCATAACTTCTGCAACGGCGTGAACGGGCAAGCCACTTGCCAAACAGTGATGCCGCACATCCCTGCGGATGTAACGTCTTCGGAAGGGGAACGCGCTGCACAATAGGGCGTACATGTATGCATGCGAGCCGGCGAACGGACTCAAGCGAGCGCATGGCATGGGCGGCAGTCACGACATCGCTAATGGAATTGGCCTCCCGGAAGGCCAAGCTCCCGCCCATCGCGCACCGCGGCGGAGCCAGCTTTGCAGGTGAACGAGAAAGACCGTAGTGCGGAGAAGCCGATTTAACAGAGCTGCCCGCATTTCCGCCAGAAAAGGAAGGGCAAGGAAGCCCAAGACGCACTTTCGCCGCTTTTAGGTGACGCGACCGTAGCGTGGCAGTCTAGTTTCTTTATGAAGCAGTTCCAGTAGAGTACTTCCTGTTTTCAAATATTGAGAAAAAAGTGTTTAAAACACGAAACTGGCGCGCAAGTCAAAGGGCCACTAAAGGAAAAAAAAATGATCCGCTTTAGAGTGATAAAACATACACTGAAAGCACTAATTTCAAGTATTTCATCATCGTAGGTACATTGAAACGCGAGAAAATTAAGATAAAAGCTTTATTTCTAAAGTTCGCGCTGATATGTCCGCGTGTGAGGTGATGGCTTTCAGAGTGTACTTTTCATATTTTGGCGACATTGGCTCAACAACATTTTCTCAACCTCAGTATGTGAATTCAATGGCTCCCTGAAAATGAGTTCACTTCTTTTTCTTATTACAAAATATGCGTAAGACCTATAAGATGCCGTCAAAGTGCATGAAGTCATGGCGTTTAGTGCGGTAACTACCACGTGGCGTCACTACCCACTTTTTCTCATCAGATGCTATTTAGCTTACCGAGCGTCTCATCGCGGTAGGCGTGGTAATTGCGGAATTGTGAATGAGCTATTTATATTATGACAAAAAGCGTCTGTCTCTTCAGTATTCCTTTAAGAGTAATGTTGAATGCACGTGATATCGGAGTACAGTTTACTTAGTATGAGATAAAGACCAACAAAGTGCCAGAATCATTAATGAAAATATTTGAACGAGTTCAATTCAAGACCCAACGGTTTTCTTGTGAATAGGAATAGCTGGGATGGTTGCGGCACCTGACGCTGAAATTCTCAACCACGCACCCTTTTCGACGTGGCTCCCGTGATTCCTTTCGGCAACGCATGCGACGAAACACAAATTTAACAAAATGCATTCACCAGAGAACACCGTAACTGTAAAAACTTTTATGAGGTTCACATGCACATTTCATACTTTTTTATATTCCTTTCTTTTTTTACCTCTCATCTTAAATCTTTTAGCACCCTTCCCCGACCCTATACAGAGTGTGCTTGCGCATGCTCCTCTAGCCCGGCCGTGCTTGAGCGATAAGGTTTCGTCTGCTCACATTTGGGTGCACGTCAAAGAACCCCTGGTGGTCGAAATTTCAAGAGACCTCCACGTGTCTCGTGGATTTGGGACGTTAAATCTCGCATATCAATCAATAAATATTAAGATTGCCTCCTTTTTTCTTGCCTGCATAGTGCTTACAGCATAAATATGACAACGTAAACCACACACGCATAAGGAACGCACGTAACTGAGTCATTTAACTGAGACAGTGAATAAGTACAATTTTTTTGTTATAACAGTGGGTAGGCAAGCTTGCCGGACAACATTTGCCTAGTGTTTTTCACTTTGCGCACGCATATATAGGCACGATCAGGCCAGGTAACTGCCTTTCATCTTTCACGAACGTTACGCGCGCTCTACAGAAAACACCAAGCCTGCGTTCACTGATTGAGACATAAAGGCGTAGCCCGAAACTTTTCTTTCTTTTGGGAGGGGCAAAGTCCGATTCCTGTCAATGTATTTGCTTTCATCTGCATGCATGTGCGGGCAAACACACGTGCGAAATGTAAATCATTTAGGGGTGCAGCACGAATTTCTCAAACCTCCCCGCCTGGCGACGCCAATGTCGTGCAGGTTGTGGCTTTCGTCGATACCTCGCTGTATGCACAGTTCGGCGGCTGCAGTGGTAAACATGCACGCAATACTGCGATCCAGGAAACTCAATCATTTCATCTCTTGGCAGACAAGACGGGAAGCAACACATACGTCTTTCGCAGGGTGATGACTGCCACTCCCCTTAAATATTTGCCTTCGACGTTCGAAAGAATTCAGTAAACAAGTTCCACCGTGTACGCGTACGCAATGTCGTGCGGCAGAATTCACGAAGCGTGGGTGTGTCACATCGTTTCACAAACATTTTCACAATAACATGGAGTCTAATCGTAGCAGACAAGTGTGCCAAGTCACTGCTTTCGCCCCGTTGAAACGCAAGCAAACGCTACCCTATTCTAGCAAAACAAGCGTGGCCGTGATAGTGCTTAACTTAAAATCTTCGTAACTGTTCTGGCAGCCATTAGACCGACTCCAGGAGAACGAAGTTTTTTGTCACGAGCAAATATATATTGTGTTCGCCAGCTCACAGTACATGGGTCACTTGCGGAAGCAGTCTACAGATACGACTGAATACACAGCCTTATACATCTAGGCTTTTGCTTTCCGTAGCCAGCACACACCTCCCTGCCGACGATATTGGCCTGCTCAGACCTAACGACCGTTTTACACGACAGCGTTGAAGAGATCGCTTCGCGAAAAATCCGGTGTCGGTATCAGCGTCGTCGGTTGTGAGCGAAGAATCAGCAACTTCCACGAGCGAAATTTCGACGCGATGCAAACAAATAAACATAATGAAACTTCGGCCAGAGTGGGAATCGAACCCAGGTCTTCTGCGTGGCAAGTACAGGCGTTCAGCCGCGGAGCTCACCACTGCTTGCTGCAGACCGGTGCTCTCGGCAGACTGAACTTCGTTATTGCTGCCAGCTATAGCTGATGTGTGCTTGAGACACCTGATGTAAAGGCTGACGGCCTTGTCAATGGGATGAAATCTGAGACTGAGAAAGATAGGAAGAGAAAAGTTTTTAGTGACCACATTCATAACTCAAAATGAAAAAAAAAACACCCCTTCCTTAAACCATCTCTAGCAAAACACCAGGGAAGAAATATAATAAGCGTCATGATTTTACGCCGCAGAAGCAAGATACGATTAGGAAAGACGCCGTAGATCCGGGCTTCGACAATCATGACAATCTGGTGTTCTTTCATGGACCCTCACATCGCACAGTACACGATACTCCGCCATTGCGACTCCATCAAAATGCGACCGTCACGGCCGAGGTCGAACCCGCGACTCCCAGGTCAGCGGCCGAACACGGTAACCCCTACACCACGGCGGCGGTGACCACGGACAGAATTCTGGCACGAATACTCCCAAGAAAGGATCGTACGGTCTCGCCAGCTGTCCCAAGCACGCGCATGCGCACACACGCAAAATGAAGCGCAAGAAAATGTTTGCACGAGAACGCCGCGGCCAGTCTTTTCGTTTTATTCGTCTACTTCCGTTCTGCCGATAGTTCTGTCCCGCACAAATGCCACATCACGTATAGCCTTTTTTTTCACCTTCCAATACATCCTCTACCCCACCCCCACTTGTTCAGCTGGTGTTGATGGAAGCAAGAAAGAAATAACGCAGAAGCACGCATACACTCACTGGCTTTCGCGTGCGCCCGGCGCCGACTCTACAACGAGCTCAAACGCACTCGAGCCACTTCATCCGCGCAAGCAGGGAAGTGTGCGCTAAGAGGTAGGGAGAGGATGAAACCTGCCGCCGGTCGTGACGTTCTGCCGGCGAGGGCCGCAAATCACGCGCCGGGGCGCACTCGAGAACGTGCAGCGCGCCCGCGAGCCATTGTTTTCGCCGTGCGTATGGACGCGCGAGCCGGGACTCATTGCGTATGCAAGCCGTCACCCGGCGGCGCCCGATCACGACTCGTGGCGCGCACGCAACAACCCAGCGCCGGCCGGCACAAGAGCCCCGCAACTGCGAAGGCGGCGGCGAATAACTTTTTGGTATTGCGTTGCCGTCCGTGGCTCGTTGTTGTCGGTAGTGGTGTCCCTGCAAGTCTCGCTCGGCCGGACAATCTTGGTTGATGCTCGCTGAAGCGTGAAAAAAAGGGGTGTTCCATAACAGCGAGTGCAGGCGTTTGGCAGTAAAAAAGGGTGTTGCCGCGAAAACATAGACGCGATAAGGCTCCATGTGTATGCAAAAGCAAAGTGTGGAGGTGTGATGAAGTAGATGCGGTAACGAAGTGAGCAATTAAAAAAAAGAACGATTATATGGAAGAAGATTACGAGCCCAATCCTATGTACCTCTCTCTTTTATAATAAATGTTTTTCATCATCATCATCCTATCTGCATGCTTTCGCTGCACGCGGCGTCTCGGAAACCAAGACACTCCTAGATAGAACGCATGAAAGCGCGAACACTGCGAAGGTTGATCTAACTGATACTTTTTGTTGGTCGACCGCCTCTGCTCAGTGAGTTAGTACGAAATTGTGCTAAAGTGTTCAGAAACAAGAGTAAGAGGTTGCCGGGGACAAGCGAATGAATGAATATGCAATCCCCTTGCAGAAGGGGATTGGTTGTGTGTGGTTTACTCCAAAGGTACTCCGATTTTTTAGTACGCATGCCTTTCTGCTTACAATAATGCCAAGCTGGCTCCTAAAACATATCGCACGAAGTAAACAAGTATCTAGAGAAGCAGATTTCCCGCTGATACTTCTTAGAAAAGGTCAAGTCTTAGCGATCGCCATTACGAAGGCACACGAAAAAGCAAAAGCTCGCACGCCTATACAAGCACGGAATTGTGTCGGTGCTTCGTAGTGGGTACTTTATAGATCAATAAGCGTTCAAAAAGGTCAGTTCAATAAATGAAAAAGACAGCGCATCGCGACCGACTCCCGCTTAATACGAAGCACCCTGCCATACGTGACGCTTAAAGCGTTCAGCAGCGCGAAGACTTGGTACGTGCTTCCGTTGCGGAGGCCTCGAATAGACACTCCATCTAAACCGGAGCGTGAAAAGCGTCGAGCAATTTATAATGCTCCGAGTACTACCAGCCAAATCAAACGAATCCAGTTGAAATAGGAGCGCACCATATCCCAGCACCTTGTTAATCCCGGGCCCCCTTCGTAACCCTAGGCGAATCCGCCCGCAGGTGAACGCATATATGCGTCGAAGAAACACACCGAGAGCGTGCCAAGCACTCTAATCGAACCACCTCACGTGGTTGTGCCGCGACAAGTCGCGGAAGGGCATCCCCGTAATCGACAACGGGATATGCACAGCGGTCGTGTAAGCTCAGAACCAAAAAAAAAAAAGATTTAAGGCAAGCGCACGCACAAGGCAAGAAGCGTTGTGCGCAAAGGCAACAACTGCGCAGGGGAAAACACCGAAACGTTCGCCGGGTCGTTCATGCTCATGATAAATGCCGCAAAAGTGGTAATCAATTCCGAGAGACGCCGCTCGAAGGCGCCTTCAAACAAAGAAATCGGAACCGATTAACGCCATCGATAAGAGATGCACGCCTGTCGGGTGCCGGCAAGAAAAAAAAAAGAGAACGTCCGGAAACGAAAGAACGAAGAATCGAAGAACACGAATGGGAGCCGTGATCTCCCGGCACTCCGTCTCCCTCTTATCCTCCTCGCCTCCGTGCCGCCTTCGTTTTGTCGCCACAGGCTGGCTTCCTTAATTTCGTGACCGACTGGCGAGTCGAGGGACTTCTCCAGTCCTGCCTTTCACCCCCGTTTTTTCTCACTCTTCTGTATGTTCTTTTCCTTCCAGGCGCGCGAGAGATGCCTCGCCTCACGACGCAAGTGCGTGAAGAAGAAACATACTTCGGGGGGGCGCTGAGCAGATGGAACAACGACTCCTGCGGTGGCGTCCTCGATTTCTTCCACAGGTCGTCGCGTGCGCGCAGCAGAAACTAATTAACTTCGGCTGCCTTCTTCCAGCGCCACTGCCGGGTTAGCACACAGCTCGGACACGTGGCCATGATCGGCGCGCTTGTTCGTCTTGTTGGAAAGCAGCGCGTATGCCGAGAAACGGATCTTTCGCTACGTGCGCTTCGGGCGAGCGTTTCGGCTTTGCTCGTCCCCGCGTACACGTCACACGCGTGGTGTCGAAAGCTGCACACGAGGAAAGCGATGACCTCGCGCGCCGTGGCCTGGAAAGAGGTGACGCGTTTGTCGAACTCGCCGCCAGTCGCTCCATCATTAGCTACGCCTCAAATCAGCTCCTTCTTCTAGTAGGCCGGATGAACAAAAAAAAAAAAACAACGAAATTCCCGACAGCAGCACGAAACTGCATTAGACTAGAACTAGAACTGCATGCGTAACACCTTCAAGTTCGGTGCAGATGGAGGCGGAAATGTCGTAGGCCCGTGTGCTCAGATTTGGGTGCACGTTAAAGAACCCCAGGTGGTCAAAATTTCCGGAGCCCTCCACTACGGCGGCTCTCATAATCATATGGTGGTTTTGGGACGTTAAACCCCACAAATCAATCAAGTTCGGTGCAGAGTGTTGAAAGTGTGAAAACGTCGGATAACCCTACCGAAACGATCCGTATGCGATGTCCGATAATTCCGTATGTTTCCGTAAGAATCATGCGGAAATATATGGAAAATATATGGGAAACATACCTATCCTTACGGAAACATACGGAATTATTGGACATCGCATACGGAACACTTCAGTAGGGTTAACATCTACAAAGCTGTGCAGATGAGCTGCACAACCTTCTAGAATGTGTTTGCACGTGAATAATGTGCGCTACACGAAAACAATGCGCGCTGCTCGTCAAGATCGCCGATGCTCCCACTTGAATGTATGCATAAAGGAGCGAGTTAGAATTTCAGAAGTCTTAACCCTTTGCGTCTGAAGAGAATATCTACCTTTTTAACCAGTATAACAAAGTTAATATTTGCAGTAATATAGGAAATTGGGCTAGTTGGAGACTACCCATGATGTTCAGCGCACACAGAACACCGCACACAAAAAATAAACACAAAGGAAACGTTGATAGCTCTCAATCTGCGATTCGAGTATACAGAAGACTGTTTCTCAAGCGACAGGTGAACGTATATTACAGTTGCTTCCATTACCTTGCAGACAGCAAGCGCATTTAATTACTGCTTCAACTCACACGTATGTGTATTTTAAATGATCATTTATTTCTTAACCGGCTTTGCGGATCCTCCGGGACGAGGAGATCAAGCCACAGACACTCGTTCGGTTGTCAGCTCACATGGGACGTATTGAGGAAGCCCCACCCAGTCTTCGCGAGTCAGCCCACATAGCTGTGCGAGGACTATAGTAAACCGCTTAGCTATACTGGAGGGTGTTTGGGGAATCGGGACCCTGCCAATTTGTATAACAAACGGACAAAAAATTTTTACCTGGCACGGAGAAGGTGCCCTTCACCACGCAGAAAATTAAGCAGACCACAGGCTCTGACACTCCGGCTACTTCAGGTTGGGGCGTGCCCTAACCTAGTGCTACAGCACAATATATATCCCGAAATATAGCCAGCCAATACTTGTTCCTTAGGCGCGGATACTGCCAGCTTGGAACACATGCTCTGGCGGTACCCCGCGTTACGCCACCGCGAAGTCATAACGCCGCTCAAATGGGAGGCTGAACTTGAAACAACAGTTACCGGCAGTCCAACGAGCCGACGACGTAGCAGAGAGACTTGGTCTCTCTGTTACGACGTGGGAGTGGCCCGCTATGTGCGAAAGCACGTTCCGAAGGGCCTAATAAAGTTTATCCATTCATCGCGTTCCAACTTCTCTCAAGGGTATCTTATCTGTTGTTTTGACTTGCACTGAAAGCGCATCCTCCTTTCATTAGAAGCCGTACTTTGGGCCAAAAAACAAAAACAAAAACACTGTGGACCATGCGAGGCTGCTCGTGATGACACCAAAGAAAACGTGTTTTAGGAGTTTGAACTAGTTGTGTAACTGTAACCGTACGATACGAACTAAACTATATTGATTGTGCTCCTTTCTGAACATGAACAAAAAAAAAAGAGCATGGTCACTACAAATCGCAGTGCATCTTTCTCCTCGCGCTGCATTCAGAGACATAACAAAAGCGATAAATGCAGGTCCCTTCGCGTAATGATGGGATCGTCCCATCTCAGCCATGTTTGAACTTCACGCCGCACCGGGGGCCTTCATCTATATCGGTGTTGCTGCTTGTGGTGCCTCGTACCCGAGAAGAGAGATTGGCTAACAGAAGAAATGGGAACATAGCGCAGCGGCTTTCAAAATGCTTACACGGTGCGGATTACACAGACACTGCAGTGGAGCTGTAATAGTTTAGTAATACGCCCATGTAGCATCTAATACTGCAGTAATACACTCATATTGTTACCGAGTTGTAATATCTGAGTAATACACCTAAGCCTTGAAGGTATTGAGACACGTATGATTAGTAGCATCATAATTTTCATTATGGTCAGACCATCTGAACGACATCCACGTCTCTTAGCCACATTGCAATGCACGAACGTTTACGCATCCCTCGGTTCTAAAACCCTTCTTTGTACGTGAGGCTCACAGTGTTTAAGGAGTGGCTCAACCACGCGCCTGCCATTAGCAACGTTTTCTATATCGTCCAACTCCGAGCATTGAGTGAATAAACACACCAGCCCTATTTTATTGCTTGCATTCTGATTTGTCTTTCACAAGACCACGATAAGATCGCCAATTAAAATTACAACCTTTTAAAGCCAATCTGAAACCAGCACAGACCAATATTAACCTTGGGCACATCTTAGACCAAGATTCAAAAGGAGTAAGCCTACATCAGTTGATGGTTGGTACCGGTACTACACACTTGCAAGCTTGCATAGCAGATCGTTGTGGTGGAGCTTCGTGGTTGAAGCGCTCACCGACGAGAGTAAATGGTAACTACGTCCTGTGTATAAGAAAAAAATGAAACCTAGAAAATATTTTGCTCAGGCCAAAATCACAATGTTTAGAAAGAAACGCTGGTGTGTCATAGTGTCACGCAGAGGGTACAGTGTGTTAAACGACAACAAAATATGGATCGTTACAGCAACTTATTTCGCACGGAGGAGTACTTTTGTGCGAGGTGTCCGGTCCCTGGCTGTTTTTTTCTCTCCCAACTCTCACGACGATTTCCCGTGGAGAATGTGATGCACACCACATTAGGACTGCGAACTCTTATAGTGGATCACCTTAAAGTATCACAAGCAGCCATCGGGGCAGTGTTAGAAGATCCAACACGCATTTCAGCCAAAAAAATGACAACAACGATGCCGATCCATACACGACGTTTATTGGCGCGCAGGCTCCACCTACGCGCACTTCGGTAAACCTAGTACAATCAGAATTCCAATCCAAAGGTCTGGTATGCATATGCAGCAGCAAGGCGCAAGATAAGCGGACCCGCGCGAGGTAAGCAACAGCGTGATTAACAACGTACATACCAAGCGTGCGAGGCACTCGACCAACCTGCCCGTCGTCAACCAGAGTCGTTATTATTCAGCCCCAAGGAAACAACGCGAACAATAAAACTGGATCCGCTTTCGACGCAAGACAACACGGACGTCTCTGGTGAGGGAGATTCGAACACGATTCTAAGAGGGGGAAGAGGGGGGGGGGGGGTATGAAGTTTCACGTTTACTGCGCGCGGCGCTGTCGGACGTTGTCGATACCGCCCTCTCCCCTCGCTCGCCATCCATTTCGCTGTTTTTCGCATTGTTACCGCCACCGCAGGACAGCGTGGCACCCCGGAGACAGCGGGTCAGCCGCCGCTTACCGCCGGCGCGGCATCCTTTCTTCTTCTTGCTCCATTCATTGCTACTTCATCTGTTTTCATTCCGCGCTCACAACGACGACGCCGGCGCGACTTGGTGCCCACTGAGAGTCGGATAAAGCCACTGACAGAGAGAGAGAGGGGCAAGGATAAAACGAAGCCCCGAAAGCCACCCATGAAACGAGAAGAAGCAGCGGACACGTCTCACTGGGACAGAGGTAGGGAGAAACAAGGCAAGAGTAGAGAAGAAAAGATTACGACTTGGGGGCGAATAAAAGAGATTGCGTGCTCGAACCCCCCGTTGTGTGGCGAGCCGCGGAGAGTCGAGGAACGTGCCCGGCATACGGGATCGGCGCGGGTTGCGACCTTGCTTCGACCGGGTCATGGCCGCACGCAAGAGCGCGCGCTGCTTCGTACACAGGCGCACGCTTGCTCGCCAGCGAGATGAGTCGTTTGCAACGCCGAGCGCAGTCCTGTAGCTTTCGCTCGCCCCTTGGCACTGTGGCGTGCGGAGTCCGGACATGCCTACCGCGTGGTGGTGTTTTAAAAGCTGCTTCCACGTTGGCTTAAGCTTCTCGGGTGGCTGCAGAGACGAGCTGGATCGAGGTGATTATCGAGGGACTGTGAGAACATAAAAAAAGTTAGCGATAAGATCTCTGGAGTTCGCGAGCTTTGTGAAACTGTCGGGGGAAAGGCCGGCGCTGACATATAACGCCGCTCTCCCGTGGATGCCTGCGGCTGTGTAGTTGTGCGTTTTTGTTTACTTTAATAACCGGGGAGTTCTGAACTTACCTTTTCGAGAGTGCGAAGATCACGAAGATTCGTGAAACAGTTCACTGCGTTAATTCATAACAAAATAATCACGACGTGCCACGCTAGCTTACGCTGCCTAAAACGGAATACTTTCACGAGATGGTGAGTTTACAGCGAAAGCTGTTATGACATCACAACAAGGGTAGCGCGCGCAGTAGTGTTCCACCGCCACCGCCGGTGTACGTAATCACTATCGCGCAAAACGAAAAAAATTTATATATGCAAGTGAATAAAGAACACAAAGCGCTTGATGGGACTTGAACCAAGGTCCCCTGCGTGGCAGCCCAGTGTCCTGACACTGAGCCACTTTTGTTTTCCTTATTGCCTTCTTGACTACAGGTCAAGCTAATATGATAATCACTATCACACGTGTTTCATGCGTGATAACGCGTCAAACAAAGATATTACATCTTCAACACAGTCGGTAGTCTTATACACATCTCGCACTTTTATAACTGCTTCCACGAAACACTAATTAACAGATAGAGCTCTCACATCACAGTGTCTGTACGATAGCCTACTACGCCAAAACGAATGAAGACCAAGTATAAATATAACATCCAAATTTTGCACAGAACTATCACAAGGTAAAAAACGAATTCCATATGGAGTAAGAGGTAAATCTTTTGTTTAAAGTCCTCTGTAAAATGTCCCAAAAGAAAATAGCGTTCTTACAATCAATAAACACATGTTCAATGGTCTCAGGTTTGTTACACAGGAGACAGCTGCTTCCCCATGGTACATACATCAAGGAGCGGCGTGGCTCAGTGGTAGGTACGTTGCAGTCACGTGTTTTGTCCTACCACTGAGACACGCCGCTCGTTGAAACTCCGTCGCAAACTGACCCTATGCAGCCTTGGTGTCGGGAAAAGAATCGCGTTAGTATGATAATAAAACGTTTTAGAACCGCCAAGGAACAACCAGGCGGCAAACAATGAGACTTGCGTAACGAGTTGGTCGTCGACTGCTACAACCCATCACAACAGTTTCAGGCACAATTCTATACCGTCGTCAGCCACAGCATCAAAAAAATTGCTCAAAATGTCTTGCAAGTGTATAGTGGGTACCACGTTTCTCCGAAAAATAACGAAGGATGGCAGAGTGAATGACTCGCCACTGCACAACAATTACATTGATTTATGGTGCAGTGGACACCCTGCAAGGGTGCTTGTGGCAGTTACCCTAAGAGTGTTTAAAAATGGCTGTGAAAGGCTGCTCTTCCAGCATTTGCTGTGACTGTTCTGCGCGTTGCACGCAGGTCTAGAGTTTTTTGATGACGTCTTCACATGATGATGATTGATGATGATGTCACACATGACAACGTCGTGACATCATAGATGAAACGTTGTGACATCTAATGCCGTCCTTATAACGTGACATAACATCGAGCCCCACGATGACGTCGCCGAGCTTCATTGTTGCCTGATCAGTCGTGCACCGATCACGGAGGTGCACGATTGCGAAAACCCGGTGAGACGCAAAAAGCTTGCAATGCTTCGATCTTGAAGGCCGTGCAAAACTGCGTTAGATGTCGAAAGCTTTCGAAGGCGGGCGCGGGAAGTTCAATACACTGACTGACAAAAAAAAAAAAAAAGAGGAAAGTGGCTTCCGGCTTCAAGTTATCTCAGGCAAAACGCACCAAGGGCCCATGAGCTATTGAAATTCAGGAATGAGAGGGAGGGAGAGAGGGAGGGAGAGAGGGAGAGAGAGAGAGACAGCTTTTTAATGATGTACGGATATATACTGCAAGGGCATATATGGCACCTACCTGTTACTATGTGAGGGGAACGGGATAGAGGGCAGAAATGCTTTAGATGCAGGAGTGCAGAATGGAAAAGAAAACAAAAAGAAAAGGCATGATCGCGGAATGTACAGGTGAGCTATTAGACGTAACGGTTATGACGTAAGGTACTCTATAGAGTTGTTACTAAGCTAGCATTTCCAAGAAACCCGAAATGTTCAACTTTGACGTTGCAAGGAAGGAGAAGGAATGCACTGTAGAAAAAGCGCATGAAAAGCGTGGATTTTTGTCCCAAATCAATATTCATAATCTAGCTTGCTTACGTTTTTATTTCTTGAAAACGCAGCTTTCGCCACTTTACTGTCAAAGATTTTATCACACGTGCATGCCGTCTGTGACCTTGTAGTAGGAGAGAAAGCAAAGCGAATATGCAAAGAAAGGCACGCGATGTAGATGGCGATTATTTCTTAAGACAAAAAAAAAAAACACCCCTTTATGCACTTTTTATTTTTTTAAGATATAACATAACCAAGCATATTTTTTGATATATTAAATTACTTGAGAAGTCCAGTGTTACCTGTTTTCGAGACATCGCCTTTTGTCTGTGTGTCCCTGGTATTTTTCCTGTTCACCATGCACTACTATCAAAAATATAGACGTTCTCCTTCGCCTTACGTCGCTTCCCAGCATCTGCATTATTTCTTGCAACAACCTCCGAAGTGTCATTTTCCAAAAAAGAAATATACACGATCTTCTGCCTCAGGTGGTTTATTCTGAACGTCGCTAGAACAAAGGCACTGTGAACAAACAGCAGATTGCGTGAGGAGCGCCGCAGACACAGCGCAGGGCGCCATTCAGATCAATGCGACTACGTCAAGTGCCAAGTTCCCCTCAAAGTACTGAAAGTAAGAGCGAGCAGACACATCTTCAAGGAATTAAATGCAAAAGCGTGGTGGTTAAATTGCTTCGAAAAAAGTTCTACTTTGGAGGATGCAAACACCGGTATAGGTACAAATGAGCAGCAGCGTAATACAGCGCCTCAAACGAGGTAGTATTTCATAACATGTGCTTGTTGAGACATTTCAAAAATCTTCCACGGAAGTTAAAGAATATCCGTGGAAGCAACAACAACAACCCTCCGCAAACAACTTTTAGTTAGGTTTCCCTGCAGTGGCACCGTGCCGCACAGCGCAACACCGTTTTCTAAGGCCAGTACTCCTGAAGAAACACCATATGGCAATGCATTAAGCGTCGTGCGATGTAAGAATATATCATCCATAGTACTCGAAAACCGCTCATGACACCTGTGTTGAGAATGATGAATGAATACGCCACCAAACATGGACATTTGTAAGGCAGGTATTGTCATCAGCACAGAAACGCTTTCTTTAAGCTCACACTACAACGAACAAAAATAACTGCTGGCTGTCTCAGAGAGAGAGACAGCAAGCAACTGCACTTTGCCCGATTTGTAGCCATAGACGTGGTTCGCGTAATGGGCGGTAACAGAGAGCGAGGCAGAGAGAATGCACGAGCTTAGAAGATATTGGAGTATGGTAGTCTACCTACTGTCGGACACTTCGGTCGTTCGCTTTCAGGCATCGCAGAAGGGCTCGCGTGGGTTCTTCGCCTGTAAGACAGGGCTTCCTAGCTTCCTTATTCCGCAAAATTCTCGTCACCAGCAGTACTCGTATCACACAGCGATTTTTGAAGAATATTCATTGAATAGCCCGGCTCTTTTACAATATTCTCCTTCGTTAATAAGTGTACATTTACAAATCACGTGCGTACTTGTTTAGTTAAAGATAAATTCGAGAAATATAAAAACTTACATTATTATATGACTGCGAATAATAAATATCACCTAATTTTTTTTTTCTGTTTCTAACGTATACCCCTGACTAAATGACTAATCACACGCAACAAGCCGGCGGATAAAATACAGGGGCGATATTATGATCCGCCGCGTAATGGTAATCCCTTGCTAAGGGGTTCTCGGTCCAGGAAGCGGCGTACTAAAAGTCAATAGGGCGGACTAAGCGAGTTCATTAGGTTTGTCACAAAACAACAATGACCGGTAAACAGCCACCGGGGCCGCGCTAAGCTGCCCGCTCGACGGACGCCACTCGTTAATATTCGTTACCCGGCTGGTTTTCGCATAAAAGAGAGCTCCGTTCGATACACATCGAAGCTGTACACAAGAGGGGGGGGGGGCGAGGGGGGCGAGGATGGCCCTAACTAGACGACCCGAGCTGGGCGATGAACGCGTACATCAACGGCAAAGCGGCCGGTACCTTACTAGCATGCGGCGCGCGTAGTCGCATATCGGAGCCACGAATCTCATTTGGGCCCCATCATGCCACGCGCGAGCATTAATTACCGACGATGGTTTATTAATGACATGCCCCTTTTCACTCATTTGCCTTGGTTATCGCATTACGTTTAGTTGAATTCGAAAGAACGGGGTGCAAGCACACCACCGGCTGGTTATGTATACGCAGTGTACTTTTGAGCAATATGCGTCGATGTTGCTTTTCTTCGCGTATGGGGAAACGCGAGAGCTGGACAAGCAAACCAGCCTACAAGTTTTCGTGTACAGTGTCTTGTTTGTAGCAAATGACTGACCACCTCGGCTCTACCGCTGCAAAGTCTAGATTAAGACGCGCGACGCTCGGCCAGGCAGTTTACTGTAACTCATCGCTTCTTATCAGCGGAGACAAAACGGGAAATTCAGCCTTTAATAAGCTTGGTATTCAAAAACCAATATCTGCTCTAAAAGCCAGCAATTAAAAAAACCGTCGGTTTGGAAACTTGTTTTTCTTCGAAGGTCAGCCGCTTATAGGCGACTTTATCAGCCAATGACACCACACGAATCAAATCCTGTACACGAATAAAAACAGTGTATAGAGAATTTCTGAAAACATGTGACTGTCTCGTGCGTATTGTTAATAGGTGCAGTGGCATCATTTGCAGTGTTATTGCTTGATTTGCTGCACTTCTCCCAACAGTGTCATGCATTGTAGCCATTTCGCTGTTTTTTTCTTCAGAGTTCATCTTCTTTGGTTATCAAATATTTAAGCAGATGTTGCTTCGTTACTGTCATGCTCAGTCATCTCTAATTAAGTATTTTTTACGATTTAATTATGTTCACCACTTATTCTGTATCATATTTTCTTGTGAAATTTAGCACTGACACCCATTCACTCTATAATGCTCCAGGCAAGGTCCTGAGGGTCATAATAAATAGATACATAATAGGAAGTTAGACCGACATGACTGAGTAAATTAGCTCAGTCCGTATGCTCTCTAAACTGAATCGCACATCGTTAAAGATGTTGATGCTGTTCATCCCGTTTAGATTCATCGATCGCACTCTATTACAATGTATCCGAACCGCGAATTCGTGCTGGATTTGATTGCACGCGTACAGACGGCACTACTGTTTATCCATCCGGTGCAGCTATGTTGAGACGACGCACTCACAGCAAGAACCTGGTTAGCTTATGCTTAGTCCTATCATGCAATTTTTCGTCTATGCAGTTTATTCCCTGTGACGGCTACACAAACACAAAATCCGTAAACTGTCTCTAAGAGCACAGTGTACTTATTGCGACTTACCATGGGCAGCACATAATCGATCTCCCAACACTGATACGAATAATTTTCTTTTTGGTTGTCGACAGAACTTGTTAAAGAACTGCGCCAGCAGCTTGACCTGAACAGGACCTATATTATAACCCATGCTACCCATCCAAAATGGCCTATGCCAAAGGCAATACCATCTTGTAAGCATGGAGTTTCTGTTGATCAGCGGTTAACTGAGAGCGCTCAACTCGTTCCTGGTACGAAGGCCTAGAGGTGCAATAGCGAGGTACAAACATCGCTCATCAAGAATCCGTTAATAGACGGGGCTGGCAGTATCGAAGCGATCGAATAACATTGGAACGCAAGGCAGAGGCTATACGACCCTGCTCATCCCGTTTTCTTCTACGCAGAGATAGAGAGCCCTGTGGCGCGTCTCGATTTCTTTCTTGTCGCGTTCCGTTTTACTGCTCTTTCGAGGGACGACAAGACGATGTCCAACGGTAGCAGGCGTTTAGCGAGACCGGCAATGTCCCGGGGCTGTCCAGTGTACAACCAGGGAGCCACACGAGACACCAGCCGGCATGCATGCAGCAACTGTGATGGCGAGGTGCACGTTCATCCCCGGGTCATTGTCGCCCCGATGGCGACGCGCGGTGACGCCCACTTCAAGGAACCAAGGGGCTAATGGAACGACCCCGGCGCGTTCTTGGCACGTCTCATTACCATATACGGGAAGCTAGCAGGCAAGCGGTGTGGGCACCGCCGGAACGGATCCGCGCATGGCCAAGCACCGAGCGGCGACGGCAACAGCACATAAAAACCACCCTTCGCCCACAGCACGTATTCACGCTCGAGGCAGTGTATGATACGTGCGCGAGCCGTAGCGCGCCGCCACACTTTGCATAATGTCGCTCGCGCGTGCACAAGAGAGACTGAGCTCGCGGTTCAGAAGGAAGTCGAGCGATTCGCGGAGTCACGGCCTCTCTCCCCTCTCCCGCACGACCGATAACTTCAGCGACCGCCAGCAGCGTGCATGTGTATAGAGACGCGGGCCACCCAGAGGCGTTGTTGTCACCTATACTGCGATGCGCGAGGGCAGGGGTCACGACCTTTCGAGAGGACCTTTAGACGGAAGGGCAATCGACATATACGCTGCCTTGACGAAGTGACGCTAGAACTGTTTCATTCGAGAGCTACGTATTACGGTACACTTGAGCCCATAGGTGTGTGCACAGGGGAGGTAGGGGGGAGGGGGGCCGGCCCAACTCTAATCACCTGAAGGGAATCGTCAAGTCTGTCTATAACCTTTATTAGGCTTTACCTGTCCCATAAGTTCCTAATAATCAGGACAATAGCAGCACAAGTTTTTGATAATAATGGCGACCTGTCATCCCTGATGTCGTGTTCTAAGACATCTCTACTTCCCATTTTTATTCCCACAAAGTTGGGATACAAGGGAAGTTGTTGTGAGCAAGATGTTGTAGCTTTACATTCATTTTTGGATCCATAAAAGAGCTCCTTTTTTTTCAATAATACCCGTACAAATAAACTAGGAGCGGAAGGGACTGTGGTGAAATTTATTTTCCTGCGCACTATTATGCTTGCGCACGTTACTGCGTGAACATATAGGTTAATTTTATATTACACTTGCTGTCTCGTTATGAAAGAAATGTTAATTAGCATTTCTTACCCCATATTAAATTAGTGTACGTGACAGCAAATGACATCTCAGCATACTGTACACGGTTGTGCGTCAAGTCACTTCGGCCAACTGGCATGGCAGTTCGCTTAACCACTCCTCACAAAAGATTTTTGGGTCTGAAGTTTTCGAGATAATGAGAAGGAACGTCCAAGATATGCTTTACACAGAATGATAAAAACGCTTCTGTGTGCGCATTTCACAGGGGACTAAATAAAAGCAAAACAAAAACAAACGCAAGCAAACTCAGCCGTGATCACGGACACCAGCCAAGCGAGCTCCAAGTTCTCGCTAAGCGCCGCAGATCGGTTCCAGCAAAGCATATGTGCGAAGAAGAGAGACACAACGGGAACGCCGTGCACGCTCTACGTGCACGTGCGGATTTGTAAGAGACCCGCACAAACCGTTCGCCTTCCGGGATGGCACTTGGTTACGTGCAGCGCTCGCTCATAAGCGCATGTTTCTCGAACGGAAAGCGCGATCGTACAACAAAAAAAAGACGGCTCGAAACGACTGCGGGAAGATTCTGGGAGAACGCACGAAAGAGGAGGGGTCGGAGGGAAGCGCCATGACATCGCTAATAAATAAACCAATTCGCGGACCGCCCTCGCCAGAGAGTGTGCATATATACCCAGTGAGCGTTCTTTTTTTTTTTTTTTTTCTCACCGAGAAAGCGCAGACATAATCGAGGAGCGAGTGAGCAAGCGGATCTCGCACACCGGACACGTTCGGCGATGCGCGCAACCCCGTGAGCATCGAAAGAGAGAGAGAGAGGGAATGTGAACCGAAAGGGACGAGAGAGAGATAAATAAATCGTGATTTCCGTATTCCTGAAGAGCAGTCGTCGTGCTCACGCCACTGCCCCGTGGTGCGACTATATGGCCACCGCTGGTAAAGCATACATACGAGGAGAGCCATGAATCGCGCCGGCGTAGCACTCTTGTTTTGTTTCCAGGACCAGCTACGGCCTGTGCGCGCAAGCGTTGCTCGCTTCTGCACTGGCCTCTCACGACCCGTACGCCGAGTGCCCGGTACCGAGACCCCTGCGCGGGCTCGAACTTTGCGCGCGCATGAATCCTTTTTCGCCGTGGCGCATGTTTAATACGAACATCCGTTCGTTCCTTCGCAACGGTGAGCGCTGCTGTGCTTGAGTCGGCGTCTCGCGTATACCCGTCGAATCGATTCTCTCGCCGTTGAACCGCGGGCCTGCGCAGAGCGATGGCGCGCTGCCTCACAATTACAGACCGATCGGCCGCCACACCACCGCTGCGCGAGCACGACGCCACCAACCACATAATGGCCGATAACTGCCGCAGCAAGGCGCTGTAGCAGGCAGGAGCGCGACGCCATATGCGCGTGCGCAACAAGCGCTCGCCGCGGTGGCACGCCGACACGCGGAGCTTCGCACCAATACGTGCAGCAGGACTGAGCTGAGCGAGCGGTCGGGTCGGTTACGGGCATTGTGATCCCAGCCTCATCAGGATACGTCTTAGCTGTCCATTATATAATATCTCTATAGCCAACTCATGCAAAAGTTGTTTTCTTCAGGGCGAAGACAAGTAGATACGACAATTCGTATACTGCTTCTTTGTTCCGTTACTTACCCCCGCATTCACAAACGCTCCTCGACTCGACTTTCACCCTTCACTTGACAGAGTTGAACACTGCGCCACTACCTGACTGAAAATGACGCTGTGCTACTCCACAATTGCAGCAGATTATCGCAGATATGCAGTCACTTGCCATGCCCATAGAAGGCGCTCCCATCGGCTATCTCGAGTGAAAGTGAAGCGTTGAGTGAAGGGACGTTCTAGAATACGGGCGGTTAGTCACTTCCGTTAGCTTCCTCAGAGCCGCTGAAAGTTAAGCGATTTGGCAAGGATTCACGTGAGTTGAATGTAAATGGGCAAGCACCGACATAAATAAAGCAAACTGTGTTTCACCTTCGAAATAGAGCAAGTCTATTTTTATCCGCTCTCTGTCCGCTCCACCGAAATTGTCCTGCACCTCACGTGGTGTCTCCGGAACCAGTCCACCAGTGAACAAGCGACGATATCGCGCGATGGTCTCATCACGGCAAGCCACGTTATGATGACTTCACAAATCATGGCGACCATGCAGATGTGAAGTTACGATGACATGATAGCGCGACGTCATCGAGTCATGTTGTTCTTGCATTACTCATGTTGACGCCGATGGGGGAGACGCCCATGGTTCATTTACGTGGTTGACGAGGCCTCTAAGAACTCTCCACCTAATAGGAAAGTCCACGCATTTGCGTAATATGAAGAACATTTATTTACATTAGCTTGTTTGGAGTGGCCATGAGCGCGAATATCACAATATTAGTTTAAACCAACAGGCAGTTATGCCAAGGAAAGCATAGGTGATGTTATTAGAAGTAACAGTAGTGTGAATGTGAAAGAGGAAAAGTCCACAGCAAGATAACTTGTCACCGGCAGGATCCGAACCTGCGACCGATGCTCCACCACTGAGCTACGGTGGAAGTCATCCCCCTGTCCCCCTTATGGGGTACATATGTGCATTTAAACATGATGATGGGGATGTTTGCGGTCGTCCCCTTTGTATCAGGTGGGCACCTTAAAGTGTACTGACCAAAATGATAAAATGAATGAATTATCACAAAAATTACACATCACAAAGTTACAACAGGTCCATGAACACTGCAACTGTCCACCGTGCCACTGATCACCACAAAAAAAGCGTTGCTTTTGCTATTGATGTTGCTGCCAGGGCCTGCACATTGGTGGCTCGGCTGCCGCTCCCATGCGGTGCGTCGCAGCCATCCACGCAGCCAAGAGCCTCAGGTAGTGTGGCGGGCTCTGGTTGATGAGGTGACAGCTGTTTGCACTAGATCACAATGTGTTAATGTCCTCCCCGCATGCCCTGCACTGTACAGTACTGTGAACAGGTGACGGGTCAAAGTGACGTCGATACACTTTAGTTTGGGGCACGCCAGCAGGGCTTTGCCGACACTGTTTTGATATAGACGCTCTGCTGGGATGTTCCTTTTGTGCGCGCTGTAGGGGACCAGGTTTGGTTTTTTCTCCATAGGCACCTACAACGTCGACGTCTCCGCTTCCTGTACTCGGGTTCGTACCCCACTGACCATTTCTTCTCACTGTCCTCCCGGACGGGGTCAGTCAACGTCAGTAAACATGAAAGCGTCAGTAAGCGCCATCTGTTGCCATGACGGCGAGTGTGGAACACTGTTTTTGCCAGTTTGCCGTCAAGTAACAGTATTATGTGGTATAATTACAAGGTGGCAAGTGACCAATATTCTCTCGCATACTTAAGAGAGAGAGACAGAGAGAGCGTTTGAAGAAAGGAAAAGGCACAACTTTTGCAGCCCTAGTTCCGAGCACAGCTCAGCGCATCAAGTCTGCGAGAACGAGACCGTCGCTATGAATGCAAGAAAGTGAAAACGCTGTCCTTGGGATGTAGTTTAGTAAGACGTACAGAATGAAGCTCTTCTGGTACTCAGGCACCATCATAGTTGTATTTGATGCGATGTTTAATGTCACATAATCCTAAAAAAGATTAAATATAGGCATGTATATTATAGTTTGGTCTATAGGGAAGAGGAATGAGAAGCGCTGCAGTCCCACATCTAGCTCTCCACGAGACACGAGCAGGAGCTGCCTAGCGTCTGGTTGCTGCAACGCTGCCTGTGCCAGTGCAGCTTTTGCTGTCAGTGTTGGACGCTATCAGCCCAGCGTTATCATTATATATGCAGGCACTACAAAAACTACCAGCAAAATCTACCGTGACCAGCGCCTACCGAGTAAGTAAGTTCATGCTGTTAAATATACTTTCCCGGCCTGGCATCATCCTATAAGAAACGTACTTCGTGTATGGTAGTCATGCGCTAAATACGCACAAGAATTCATACTGATGTTAACACGCACAGGAGTTCATACGCACTTGAGTTCATACGGATGAACTCAAGCACCAGCTGTGACTTTGCAGCGGGGTCGTCCGTTGATCACCATATGATCTATTATTGTGGAGTTGCTGTTTTGAGCAAAATCAATCCATTGTGTAGCCACTTTCAGTCAGCTCAGCCAGTATGGATAGTTTGACATTAGATTCGAAATCGTCTGATGATTACTGTAAACTGGTAATCCAGGGGCGCTGTGCGGTCGTTATTGTTTGTACACCTCCACCTGAAGCATCCTAACACCTCCCAATGATGACGACTGATTTTGAACGTCTTAGTTTCTGCGATTCCTCACGCTATGAAGACTTCCGCCACCGAAGGGCACAAGGGACAGACCTCACAGCACTTCTGTTTTGTAGGTTCTTTTCTAATGCAGCCAGCTGCCTTCACTAGGAACAAATAATCTTTAGTACTGACTCGAATATTTCCCAACCAGCGATTCCCGAGCAAATCAGTGTGGTACATTGGGCTTGTCTACAGGTCACGTTAATTAGAACTGGACGAGCGGATCACATACAGCACGCACTATATATATATATATATATATATATATATATATATATATATATATATATATATATATATATATATATATATATATATATATATATATGATTAAAAAAGAAATTCTGTGGGTCTGGTGCAAACATAACTAAGAAATAAAGGAGCCCACTTACGAACATTTGATAGTTATTTACTCAACGTTTTGGCCGTGGCACGGCCTTCGCGTCCCTACGTGCTTGTGCGTGTGTTTGCTTTGTCCTCCTGACTTTTCATGGCAAAAGGTCCTGCCACAAAACTGCAAGTTATTTGCAGCATGACAGATAGCATATTTTTCCTTTTTGTATTTTTGTAAAAAAAATACAAGTTCAGCCAATTACACAGTCTGAACATAGTCTGACAATGAAACCATGAGCGCGCTAGTGCATGCGATCGGCTAGCGAAATCAGGTGATGTCGTAATGCCGTGGATACGCCTCTAAACTTAATATATGCACGCCTACACATTTCGAACATCGTCATCATTTGTAATTATTTTAAGGATCATCATTGTGATTATTTCTATCCCCTTCATCATCATCATATCGT